>NC_057802.1:547057153-547058966 GCF_018294505.1 Triticum aestivum
ATAAAGAGGGGGTTTCAAGCGTCAAAAAAAAAAGAAGGCATCTCCAACACAGACCCTCAAATCGCCCATATCTGTTTGGACCAAGCTATTTGGATCCGTTTTACCATTTAACATGATATGCTATCTGTCCACGACGGGGTCTAGACGTCCGTTTTTGTTTGCAAACGGGAAGTGGACTAGGGAAGGGGTGGGTGCTTTGCGGGAGTCCAGACCACATCCACGTAGGACTATGACACTCCTGGCCCACTCAAATCTCTCTCCCCCCCCTTGCTTTGCAGCCGCACCTCCTCGTCCATCGTCGCCGCCGTCCAGGCAAGTAGGACGTCTGCAAGCCCCACCAACATCGTCGCCTTCCATCCTGGATCCCTTCGCAGTCAGGTACCCTCCGCCCCTGCTGACGATGTTCATGGCGGACACCACGTCCGACAGGTGTTCGGTCAAATGCCATTTAGCTTTTTTGTTGAACTTACTGTTTTCTAGAGTAAGCACAATGGCGGGGACTTGGTGAAGGAGGGTGAGTTGTTTGCGTGGCCTGGTTGGCTGCATCTGCAGACTTTGTAGGCATGAACTCAAGGGACTCGATCTTTTCGCAGTGTGTGCATGGCTCGTTTCATGCGCGAAATAACTTTGCGCCCCAAGACATGCACATCATCTATCAACGCAATGTGCAATCGATATCGCATCGATGGTACACCGTCTGCAACTCTGTCATGAAGTTTTGCGGTGTGGTTGCATGAGTGGAGACACTGTGGCCATTGTCAACCATGGAGATCGTAAGTTTGCTTCCTATTTGCTCTACATGTTGGCTAATTTATTTATTCACTCGTTGTTGCTCTGCATGTTGCTTAGACTACATGTGCTATCGAGATGTACTACATGACGGAAGGCAGGCCATTCACGCACATACATTGTTGAATGAAACTCAAAAGGCAGTATGTATGGGAAGACTTGTGCCGGTTCTGACTACTATCACTTTATTTGGAATCAATGATTTCGAAAAACTTGTTGAACATCCGGTTATCTCAGATGTAATATTTGAGTTTGAACTGTTTTGTACTAGAGATATTTGCATGTTATTTATGGATGAATTGTTCTATTTTCTATAATTATTTTGAGCTCACAGACATAAAAAACAGAAGCGGAAGTTCAGGGGACAAGGTTGGATGGTAGGCTCCCGCATCACTGTCCGCGGTCTAGTCTCCATCAGTCCACGGATGGATACGGTGTCTGGTTTGGGGGTCAGTGTTGGAGATGCCCTAACTACTACTTTGTACTATAGTGACGTGTCATACATAACTCGTCCGCTGTCGCCCTGTGTCACTCCCGAGGGCTGCTCGAGCAAAGCCCCAGCCACTGCCGCCCCCAACACGCCCCGTCCTTTTGCTTCACCTCGCCGTCGCCGAATGATGCCGGCAGGCTAAGCCCGTCCTGTTGGATATGCTCCCTTCGTCCCATAATGTAGTGTGTGTTTTTCTTTTTGAAAATTCAAACTATACAAACTATGACCAAGTTTATGGAGAAAACAATTTGTATGTACAATACTACTCCCTCCGTTCCGAAATATAGGTCGCTGGGGCTTCTGTTCCGACAAGGTGAAAACGTGACAATTGACCTGAATACCCCTCGTTCAAAATTTGAATCCCCGATCGATCGTCTTCCACCTTCGCTTCCGCCCTCCACCTCCACCTCCGCCTCCGCCTCCGCCCTCCACCTCCACCCTCACCTCTGCCCTCCACCTCCACCTCCACCTCCAGCTCCACCTCCACCTCCATCTCCACCTCCACCTCCACCTCCACCTCCACCTCCGCCCTCC
>NC_057802.1:547059476-547112649 GCF_018294505.1 Triticum aestivum
CGTACCCACCTCCGGCCACTACATCCAGGCGCAGGCGCTCCTCCTCTCCCACGTCCAGGGGCTGCTGCTGGGCTCGGCTGCTGCTGGGCAGGTTCATCTCCTCTCTCTGATCATTTGATCCTCTGCTGGAGTACATCTCTCTGCTGTCGCTGGAAACAAACTGCAAGCATAAACAAAACTCAAGTGATTCAAGAGATGTACTGATTCAAGTGTAGTCAAGAGTATAACTGAATTTGGTAGAATAATTCAGAGAAACCACTAAGTTTGAACTAATAATTTGATTTAAGTGATAGAGTACTGATGGAGTAAGTAATTTGAACAAAAGGACTAGCAAATCATAACCGTGGCATTTCAGATAATAGGAGTAGCAGATCATAAACTGTAGCAAATTTTGTCAGTAAACTGAATACTCCCAGCAAATTTTGTTATGCACTGGAGTTCCCAGCAAATTTTGTTTACCTAACTGGATCCGAGCAGTGACTGTGATAACAAGTCTCCTTGAACCTGATAGTAGTCAGTGTGGAGCTCTTGTCAACAAACTCCCTGATACAAACATCACCATCCAACCAATCATGGCAGCCAGGCAGGCAAAGTAACCCAAAATAAGATGGTAGCTGGGTGTTGGTCCAGGCAAGCAGTGGATGATGATATTGAGATGGTAGGTGCAACCGAATGGAGGAAAAAAGAGTAATGTCGGCCTATCTGGCATCAAAACGGCATAAAAAACAAGGCATCTGCTACAGAACCAGCATCTCCTACAAGCATGCTGAAACGGCCTATCTGGGAACTTTGAACCTGATAGAGGTCTTGCTGACATGCTCTTTGAATATCTTAAGCATATGAATACCTTGCTCAAGGTTGATCTGAATTGTCGACAAAAAGGAGTAAATAGAACAATAAGGTACGGCCTATCTGGGATGTCAGAGAACCAGAAAATAATAAACATTCATCGACACTTACATCCTGTGTGTCACAGCTGTTTGTGACCAGTTTGCCCTCGTTGTTCTCTAGGATGATGTGCTTGAGAATGTTGTTGGGAACATCCTTGACAATGTGCCACTTGACAGAGAATTAACCATTCCACTTGTCTTGTTGCCAGTACTCTAGAGTTTTTTCAAAATCAACAGGACCAGTCATTTCAGCAACACCAACAAACTGTCCACTTGTATTCACCTGAAAGTTTGTAAGAAAGGAGATTCAATTAGCCCAAGGAAATCAAACTGAACATTCATAAAAGCAATAGCAAGTGTTGAGAACGTCCTTACTGAGAAAAACAAGAATACAGGGCAGCTAGAGCCCTTTGCCTAAGCTTCTTGATAAGCAACATCAAGCTTCTTATTTCCATTGGTGGTACTTGCCCACACATTGTATTTTATACTCTTATGGATATCATCCTCGCTGGATGGTTTGATATCATTCACACTTTATTACAGTTAAAAGTACTCTAAGCACTTTATTACAGTTTGTACTCGAAGCACAAGTATTAAAATTACTCCTACTCTTTATTACAGGTTATATTCCAAGCACAAGAGTAGTACCTGAAAGCAACAGAAGATGGTTGTCCCAGACCTCAACTGCACTCCACCTGCAGAAGATGAAATGGATGGTGATGATGCAGGAGTACAAATGGATGATGATGCAGGAGTACAAATGGATGAAGATGCAGGAGTACAACATGCAGGTACAACTACAGTGGCATTTCAGAAATTTTCAGTTAATGATGGAAGAAAAAAATCAGTTAAATTACAGAATACAGTTTGATGATATGATGATATACTCATTTGAGCATTTGATGATATGATCATATCATCATTTGATCATTTGATGATATGATGATATAATCATTTGAGCATTTGATGATATGATCATATCATCATTTGATCATTTGCTTATGTTCATTTGACCATTTTTCCTTTGATCATTTGATCATTTTTCCTTTGTTGTATTTCTTTGTGCAGGTGTTGAGCAATCAGTTAAAAAAAGGGATGGCCTCGATGACAAGCAAAAGTATGCTGCTTATGTTGCAATGCACACACTTTGCATGAGTAGAGGGGGCAAATTCGAAAGAGATGACAGGAAAAAGATTGCCAGTTTCTTTGGAGTGGGTGTATGGAATGTACAAAGAGTTTGGAAGAAAGCAATGAAGCAAATTGCTAACGGTCAGGAGGTGGATGTTTTAAGTGAGAGAAAAGGGAACTGCGGAAGAAAGCCAAAAGACATCAATCTAGATCAAATACCTACCATCCCACTTAACAAGAGGTCTACTATCAGGTCACTTGCTTGGCAACTCGGGTGCAGCCCTACGACACTCCATCGGAATTTCATGCTGAAGTTGATAAAGAGGCACACAAATTGCTTGAAGCCAGCTCTGAATGAAAAGAACAAGAAGGATAGAATGAAATTTTGCTTGTCAATGCTCGATGAGACAACAACACAAACTGAAAGGCCAAAATTCAAGACCATGCACAACATTATTCATATTGACGAGAAATGGTTCTATATGACCAAGAAAAAAAGAAACTACTATCTGTTGTATGGGGAGGAAGAGCCTACAAGAACTCTGCAAAACGGCAGTTGTATTGGAAAGGTTATGTTCTTGACAGCTGTTGCTAGGCCGAGGTGGGATAATGAAGGAAATGTGACCTTCTCTGGCAAAATTGGAATTTGGCCGTTTATGAAAGAAGTTCCGGCTCAGAGGAGAAGCGACAACAGGCCCAGAGGAACATTGGAGACAAAGTCTATAAAAGTCAACAGGCAAGTAATGAGAGAGTTCATGATAGAGAACCTACTGCCAGCAATACAAGCATATTGGCCTGAGAATGATGCTGGGCAAACTATCTATATACAGCAAGACAACGCTAAACCTCATATCTTGCCTAACGACCCAGAATTTATAGCGGCTGTGGAAAGAACTGGACTCGATATCAGACTAATTCAACAACCTGCCAATAGCCCTGATCTGAATGGCCTTGACCTTGGGTTCTTCAACTCGTTGCAATCACTGACAGATTGTCTAAGCCCTAGAACGCTTAAGGATCTTATCAACGGTGTGCTAGATGAATTTAATAACTATGAGGTTTACAAGCTGAACAGAGTTTTCCTATCTCTACAAGCTTGCATGATTGAAATCTTGAACCATGCAGGGGGTAATGGGTATAAAATACCCCATGGGAACAAGGAAAGGCTAGAGAACATTGGGATGCTACCTCCAAGACTTACATGCCCTCAAGAGGTATATGCAAATGCCTTGCACAATCTTGGGATAATGGAGAGAGTTGCTTGTTAAGATGCTTGAGAAGTTGCTTGTCGAGTTGCTTGTTGAGATGCTTGAGGAGTTGCTTGTCGAGATGCTTGTTGAGATGCTTGAGGAGTTGCTTGTCGAGATGCTTGTTGAGATGCTTGGCGAGATGCTTGAGGAGTTGCTTGAGGATGTGCTTGTCGAGATGCTTGTCGATATGCTTGAGGAGTTGCTTGTTGAGATGCTTGTTGAGATGCTTGAGGAGTTGCTTGTTGAGACGTTTGTGATTATTTGCGTGGAGTATGTGTAACTCCTTGTTTGTGTGGAGTATATGTAAACCCTAGAGATGAGGCTTATGTGGAGTATATGTAACTCCTCGAGACATGTTTGCAAAAGGCTTGTGTGGAGTATGAGATATGACTATGATCATTTGTATGAGAAGTGGCTATGATCATTTGTATGAGATGTGGCTATGATAATTGTGTAAACTCAACATTTGTACTATGATCATTTCGTGTACCTCCTTGTTGTGATAAGTTTTGAAAAAATATATTTGTATGGTCATTTGAACTCCTCATGTGTATGATCATTTGTGTAATTCCTTGTTGTGATAAGTTTTCGTTTTTTTATTTGTATTGTACTCCTCATTTTGTACTCCTTGTTTTGAGTAAAGGAGAGGAGTATGAAAATTTTCTTATGAGAAGAGTAGGAGAGGAACAGTTTAAAGTTTCAGTGGTCAAAATAGAAGAAGAGAAGAGAAGTTAAAGCATGCACAACTTGCTTCCGCTACTGAAAATGAAGACAAAATTGCTGAATTAGTGTTGTGTGCAAGTGCAAGTACTCAAGTGCAAGCAAACAAAATTTCTTTGAGTAGCTATCATGTTCAGTAATCAAACTGAATCAAATGCATGCACATAATACTTGCATGTTCATAATACTTGCTGAAAAATTAAAGGAACAGTTTCATGTTCAGAATAGCATAGCACTAGCCCGGCGATAAATCCAATTGTCTGCAAGGATACAGTTAACACCAAATTCAGTCAAAAAAAACCTTTTACCCTCGCAGTGACACAGTGTTGCAGTTCACCAGGCAGAGACCTACTGCAGATATGTTCATCAGCGATATTCAGTAAACTAAATTCAGCGCGGGGGCAGCTGCGAGCTACACAAACTAAATTTTGTCTTCATAAACTAAATTTTGTCTTCATAAATTTTCTGAAGAAGCACATGTAGAACTAAGGCAAATTTTCTGAAGTTTAACAAAACTACAGAAGCTGCACCATGACAAAACTACAGAAGTTGGAGTACAAATTTTCTAAAGAGAGAAGAAGACAATTTACTCCAGGGCTACATGAGTAACATAAAAAGGTTTCTACTCCAGCAAGAAAAATGCTACTGGTAATGCAAGCACAAGTTAACTGCTACTGCTAATGCAAGTTAAAGTTATACTCCTACATGAGTATACTTTACTGAAAAGAAGAGAGGAAGGGAGGACACTGCTGCAAAAGCACAAGTTACTGCTACTCTAGTTTTAAGCAAGCATCACTAGAGTACTCCAAATTATCAATTCAAGCTACTGCAGTGCAAGCTAGTGTTATACTCCTACTCCCTTTTGTCAGAAATCTACATCTAAGAAACAAATCTAAACATTTCAGATTTGGAGTAGTACAAAAATATGGATTAATTTCCTTTACATTTCACTTTTCACAGCTCCTCCAATATGGATTTTGTTGGCAGGTCACACAGGAAGCATAGTTCAACTAATGTTCACAGGAAGAACAAAATCCTCTGCACCACCGCAGATAAGTACACCAACATCTGCAGCTAAGAAGAACATCTGCAGCTAAGTACAACAACATTTACACGGCCGCCTCCTCATCCAGCGCACTCATTAACCCCTGTGAGTGGCCAGGCCATGGAGAGAGATTCCTTACCTTGAGGTTCAGCTCGTGAGTAGGCGCTCCACTGTCGCCCCGCCGCTCCAGCTCCGTTGCTCCGCCGCTGCGACGCTGCTCCACATCCAGCGCGACTTCGTCACCGGCATCGGGGCACGCGGATCCATCATCGACGCGTGCGGATCCAGCGCTAGCGCACGCGGACCCAGCGCCTCCGCCGCCCAGAAGCTCGTCGCCGGTGCTAAAAAGGTAGTCTTTTGACCTCGGCGTGTTGGATTTCTGGCGCCCGCCGTGGGAGAAAACGGGGTCACGCCGTGGGAGGAAGCTAGCGACGACAGGGGGGAAAGGAGAGTTCGGCATTCTTGGGAGGAAAGGAGAGACCGGCGACGGGAGCAGAGGAGAGGCGGGCGAGAGGAGGGGATTTGGGAGTGGCGGGCGTGAGGAGGCAGACGAGTGGAGTGGAGCGAGTGGAACGAGACAGGGAGCGAGTGGAGCGGTGGGAGGGCATTTTGGGAAAGTAGAAAAATCTCGTAACGTGAAAAAGTTTGTACGTGGATCGCTCCAGCGACTTACATTTCGGAACAGAGGGAGTAAATATGTACAAATATGAAACTACATCTTATAACGAATCTAATGATACATGTTTTGAATTCTAGTTGTAAATGTTTTTCTCCACAAACTTGGTCAAACTTTGTGAGGTTTGACTTCTCAAAAAATCTATATGAACTACATTATGGAACGGAGGGAGTATGCCCTAGAGGCAATCATATGTATAATGATATTTTCGATGTGTTTATGAAGTAATATATATGAAGGAAATATGCCCTAGAGGCAATAATAAAGTATTATTTATTTCCTTGTATCATGATAAATGTTTATTATTCATGCTAGAATTGTATTAACCGGAAACATAATGCATATGTGAATATATAGACAAACAGGGTGTCACTACTATGCCTCTACTTGACTAGCTCGTTAATCAAAGATGGTTATGTTTCCTAGCCATAGACATAAGTTGTCATTTGATTAACGAGATCACCTCATTAGGAGAATGGCGTGATTGACTTGACCCATTCCGTTAGCTTAGCACTCGATCGTTTAGTATGTTGCTATTGCTTTCTTCATGACTTATACATGTTCCTATGACTATGAGATTATGCAACTCCCGTTTACCGGAGGAACACTTTGTGTGCTACCAAACGTCACAATGTAAATGGGTGATTATAAAGGTGCTCTACAGGTGTCTCCAAAGGTACTTGTTGGGTTGGCGTATTTCGAGATTAGGATTTGTCACTCCAATTGTCGGAGAGGTATCTCTGGGCCCACTCGGTAATGCACATCACTATAAGCCTTGCAAGCATTGTGACTAATGAGTTAGTTGCGGGATGATGTGTTATGGAACGAGTAAATAGACTTGCCGGTAACGAGATTGAACTAGGTATCGAGATACCGACGATCAAATCTCGGGCAAGTAACATACCGGTGACAAAGGGAACAACGTATGTTGTTATGCGGTCTGACCGATAAAGATCTTCGTAGAATATGTGGGAGCCAATATGGGCATCCAGGTCCCGCTATTGGTTATTGACCGGAGACGTGTCTCGGTCATGTCTACATAGTTCTCGAACCCGTAGGGTCCGCACGCTTAACGTTACACTGACAGTTTTATTGAGTTTTGATGTACCGAAGGAGTTCGGAGTCCCGGATGAGATCAGGGATATGACGAGGAGTCTCGAAATGGTCGAGACGTAAAGATCGATATATTGGACGACTATATTCGGACTTCGGAAAGGTTCCGAGTGATTCGGGTATTTTTCGGAGTACCGGAGAGTTACGGGAATTCGTATTGGGCCTTAATGGGCCATACGGGAAAGGAGAGAAAGGCCTCAAAAGGTGGCCGCACCCCTCCCCATGGTTTGGTCCGAATTGGACTAGGGAAGGGGGGCGCACCCTTCTTTCTTTCTCCTTCCCCCTTCCCTTCTCCTACTCCCACAAGGAAAGGAGGAGTCCTACTCCTTCTCCATAGGACTCCCCCCCCTATGGCGCGCCTCTCCCCTTGGCCGGCTGCTTCCCCTTGCTCCTTTATAAACGGGGGCAGGGGGGCACCCCAGAGACACAACAATTGATCCTTGAGATCTCTTAGCCGTGTGCGGTGCCCCCTCCACCATATTACACCTCGATAATACCGTTGCGGAGCTTAAGCGAAGCCCTGCGTCGGTGCAACATCATCATCGTCACCACGCCGTCGTGCTGACGAAACTCTCCCTCAACACTCGGCTGGATCGGAGTTCGAGGGACGTCATCGAGCTGAACGTGTGTAGAACTCGGAGGTGCCGTACGTTCGGTACTTGATCGGTCGGATCGTGAAGACGTATAACTACATCAACCGCGTTGTGATAACGCTTCCGCTGTCGGTCTACGAGGGTACGTGGACAACACTCTCCCCTCTCGTTGCTATGCATCACCATGATCTTGCGTGTGCGTAGGATTTTTTTTTGAAATTACTACGTTCCCCAACAGTGGTATCAGAGCCAGGTTTTATGCGTTGATGCTATGCACGAGTAGAACACAAGTGAGTTGTGGGCGATATAAGTCATACTGCTTACCAGCATGTCATACTTTGGTTCAGCGGTATTGTGAGATGAAGCGGCCCGGACCGACATTACGCGTACGCTTACGCGAGACTGGTTTCACCGTTGCGAGCACTCGTTGCTTAAAGGTGACCGGCGGGTGTCTGTCTCTCTCACTTTAGTTGAACCGAGTGTGGCTACGCCCGGTCCTTGCGAAGGTTAAAACAACACCAACTTGACAAACTATCTTGTGGTTTTGATGCGTAGGTAAGAACGGTTCTTGCTAAGCCCGTCGCAGCCACGTAAAATATGCAACAACAAAGTAGAGGACGTCTAACTTGTTTTTGCAGGGCATGTTGTGATGTGATATGGTCAAGACATGATGTGATATAATGTGTTGTATGAGATGATCATGTTTTGTAACCGAGTTATCGACAACTGGCAGGAGCCATATGGTTGTCGCTTTATTGTATGAGATGCAATCGCCATGTAATAGTTTTACTTTATCCCTAAGCGGTAGCGATAGTCGTAAAAGCAATAAAGTGGCGAGACGACAACGATGCTACGATGGAGATCAAGGTGTCGCGCCGGTGACGATGGTGATCATGACGGTGCTTCGGAGATGGAGATCACAAGCACGGTGCTTCGGAGATGGAGATCACAAGCACAAGATGATGATGGCCATATCATATCACTTATATTGATTGCATGTGATGTTAATCCTTTATGCATCTTATCTAGCTTTGTTCGACGGTAGCATTATAAGATGATCCTTCACTAAATTATCAAAGTATAAGTGTTCTCCCTGAGTATGCACCGTTGCGAAAGTTCTTCGTGCTGAGACACCACGTGATGATCGGGTGTGATAGGCTCTACGTTCAAATACAACGGGTGCAAAACAGTTGCACACGCGGAATACTCAGGTTAAACTTGACGAGCCTAGCATATAACAGATATGGCCTCGGAACACGGAGACCGAAAGGTCGAGCGTGAATCATATAGTAGATATGATCAACATAGTGATGTTCACCATTGAAACTAGTCCATCTCACGTGATGATCGGACATGGTTAAGTTGATATGGATCACGTGATCACTTAGAGGATTAGAGGGATGTCTATCTAAGTGGGAGTTCTTAAGTAATATGATTAATTGAACTTGAATTTATCATGAACTTAGTCCTGATAGTATTTTGCAAATTATGTTGTAGATCAATAGCTCGCGTTGTTGCTTCCATGTGTTTATTTTTGATATGTTCCTAGAGAAAAATTATGTTGAAAGATGTTAGTAGCAAAGATGCGGATTGGATCCATGATCTGAGGATTATACTCATTGCTGCACAGAAAAAATTATGTCCTTGATGCACCGCTAGGTGACAGACCTATTGCAGGAGCAGATGCAGACGTTATGAACGTTTGGCTAGCTCAAAATGATGACTACTTGATAGTTTAGTGCACCATGCTTAACGGCTTAGAATCGGGACGTCAAAGACGTTTTGAACGTCATGGACCATATAAGATGTTCCAGGAGTTGAAGTTAATATTTCAAGCAAATACCCGAGTTGAGAGATATGAAGTCTCCAACAAGTTCTATAGCTAAAAGATGGAGGAGAATCGCTCAACTAGTGAGCATGTGCTCAGATTTTCTGGGTACTACAATCGCTTGAATCAAGTGGGAGTTAATCTTCCAGATAAAATAGTGATTGACAGAATTCTCTAGTCACCATCACCAAGTTAGTAGAACTTCGTGATGAACTATAGTATGCAAGGGATGACGAAAGTAATTCCCGAGCTCTTCGTGATGCTGAAATCGACGAAGGTAGAAATCAAGAAAAACATCAAGTGTTGATGGTTGACGAGACCACTTCAAGTGTTGATGGTTGACAAGACCACTAGTTTCAAGAAAAGGGCAAAGGGAAGAAGGGGAACTTCAAAAGAACGGCAAGCAAGTTGCTACTCAAGTGAAGAAGCCCAAGTCTGTACCTAAGCCTGAGACTAAGTGCTTCTACTGCAAAGGGACTGGTCACTGGAAGCGGAACTACCGCAAGTATTTGGTGGATAAGAAAGATGGCAAAGTGAACAAAGGTATATTGGTTATACATGTTATTGATGTGTACATACTAGTGTTTATAGCAACCCCTCAGTATTTGATACTGGTTCACTTGCTAAAGAGTAGTAACTCGAAAACGGGAGTAGCAGAATAAACAGAGACTAGTAAAAGGCGAGGTGACGATGTGTGTTGGAAGTAGTTCCAAAATTGATATGATCATCATCGCACACTCCCTATACTTTCGGGATTAGTGTTGAAACTAAATAAGTGTTATTTGGTGTTTGCGTTGAGCATGAATATGATTTGATCATGTTTATTGCAATACAGTTATTCATTTAAGTTAGAGAACAATTGTTGTTCTGTTTACATGAATAAAAACCTTTTATGGTCACACACACCAACGAAAATGGTTTGTTGGATCTCGATCGTAGTGATACACATATTCATAATATTGAAGCCAAAAGATGCAAAGTTAATAATGATAGTGCAACTGCCGTTTAGGTCATATTGGTGTAAAACGCATGAAGAAACTCCATACTGATGGGATTTTGGAATCACCTGATTATGAATCACTTGATGCTTGTGAACCGTGCCTCATGGGCAAGATGACTGAAACGCCGTTCTCCGAAACTATGGAGAGAGCAACAGATTTGTTGGAAATCACACATACAAATGTATGTGGCCCGATGAATATTGAGGCTCGTAGCAGGTATCATTATTTTCTGACCTTCACAGATGATTTGAGCAGATATGGGTATATCTACTTGATGAAACATAAGTCTGAAACATTTGAAAAGTTCAAAGAATTTTAGAGTGAAGTGGAAAATCATCGTGACAAGAAAATAAAGTTTCTATGATCTGATCGTAGAGAAGAGTATTTGAGTTACGAGTTTGGCCTTCAGTTAAAACAATGTGAAATAGTTTCACTACTCACGCCACCTAGAACACCATGGTGTAATGGTGTGTCCGAACGTCGTAATCGTACTTTATTAGATATGGTGCGATATATGATGTATCTTACCGATCTACCACTATCGTTTTGGGGTTATGCATTAGAGACAGCTGCATTCACGTTAAATAGGGCACCATCAAAATCCGTTGAGACGACGCCTTATAAACTGAGGTTTAGCAAGAAACCAAAGTTGTCGTTTCTTAAAATTTTGGGGTTGCGATGCTTATGTGAAAAAGTTTCATCCAGATAAGCTCAAACCCAAATCAGAGGAATGTGTCTTCATAGGATACCCAAAGGAAGCAGTTGGGTATACCTTCTATCACAGATCCGAAGGCAAGACATTCGTTACCTAGTATGGATCCTTTCTAGAGAAGGAGTTTCTCTCGAAAGAAGTGAGTGGGAGGAAAGTAGAACTTGATGAGGTAACTATACCTGCTCCCTTATTGAAAAGTAGTTCATCACAGAAACCAGTTTCTGAGACACCTACACCAATTAGTGAGGAAGTTAATGATGATGATCATGAAACTTCAGATCAAGTTATTACTGAACCTCGTAGATCAACCAGAGTAAGATCCGCACCAGAGTGGTACGGTAATCCTGTTCTGGAAGTTATGTTACTAGACCATGACGAACCTACGAACTATGAAGAAGCGATGGTGAGCCCAGATTCCGCAAAATGGCTTGAGGCCATGAAATCTGAGATGGGATCCATGTATGAGAACAAAGTATGGACTTTGGTTGACTTGCCCAATGATCGGCAAGCCATTGAAAATAAATGGATCTTCAAGAGGAAGACGGACGCTGATAGTAGTGTCACTATCTACAAAGCTAGAATTGTCGCAAAAGGTTTTCGACAAGTTCAAGATGTTGACTACGATGAGAGTTTCTCACTCGTATCTATGCTTAAGTCTGTCCGAATCATGTTAGCAATTGCCGCATTTTATGAAATATGGCAAAGGGATAAACAAAACTGCATTCCTTAATGGATTTATTAAAGAAGAGTTGTATATGATGCAACCAGAAGGTTTTGTCAATCCTAAAGGTGCTAACAAAATATGCAAGCTCCAGCGATCCATCAATGGACTGGTGCAAGCATCTCGGAGTTGGAATATACGCTTTGATAAATTGATCAAAGCATATAGTTGTATACAGACTTGCGGTGAAGCCTGTATTTACAAGAAAGTGAGTGGGAGCACTACAGCATTTCTGATAAGTATATGTGAATGACATATTGTTAATCAGAAATAATGTAGAATTATTCTGCAAGCATAAAGGAGTGTTTGAAAGGAGTTTTTCAAAGATAGACCTCGGTGAAGCTGCTTACATATTGAGCATCAAGATCTATAGAGATAGATGAAGACGCTTGATAAGTTTTTCAATGAGTACATACCTTAACAAGATTTTGAAGTAGTTCAAAATAGAACAGTCAAAGAAAGAGTTCTTGCCTGTGTTACAAGGTGTGAAATTGAGTAAAGAGTCAAAGCCCGACCACGGCAGAAGATAGAAAGAGAATGAAAGTCATTCCCTATGCCTTGGCCATAGGTTCTATAAAGTATGCCATGCTGTATACCAGATCTATTGTATACCCTACACTGATTTTGGCAAGGGAGTACAATAGTGATCTAGGAGTAGATCACTGGACAGCGGTCAAAATTATCCTTAGTGGAATAAGGAAATGTTTCTCGATTATGGAAGTGACAAAAGGTTCGTCGTAAAGGGTTACGTCGATGCAAGTTTTGACACTAAATCTAGATGACTCTAAGTCTCGGTCTAGATACATATTGAAAGTGGGAGCAATTAGCTAGAGTAGCTCCGTGCAGAGCATTGTAGACATAGAAATTTGCAAAATCCTTACGGATCTGAATGTGACAGACCCGTTGACTAAAATTATCTCACAATCAAAACATGATCACACCTTAGTACTCTTTGGGTGTTAATCACATAGCGATGTGAACTAGATTATTGACTCTAGTAAACCCTTTGAGTGTTGGTCACATAGAGATGTGAACTATGGGTGTTAATCACATGGTGATGTGAATTATTGATGTTAAATCACATGGCGATGTGAACTAGATTATTAACTCTAGTGCAAGTGGGAGACTGAAGGAAATATGCCCTAGAGGCAATAATAAAGTATTATTTATTTCCTTGTATCATGATAAATGTTTATTATTCATGCTAGAATTGTATTAACCGGAAACATAATACATGTGTGAATATATAGACAAACAGAGTGTCACTAGTATGCCTCTACTTGACTAGCTCGTTAATCAAAGATGGTTATGTTTCCTAGCCATAGACATAAGTTGTCATTTGATTAACGAGATCACCTCATTAGGAGAATGACGTGATTGACTTGACCCATTCCGTTAGCTTAGCACTCGATCGTTTAGTATGTTGCTATTGCTTTCTTCATGACTTATACATGTTCCTATGACTATGAGATTATGCAACTCCCGTTTACCGGAGGAACACTTTGTCTGCTACCAAACGTCACAACGTAAATGGGTGATTATAAAGGTGCTCTACAGGTGTCTCCAAAGGTACTTGTTGGGTTGGCGTATTTCGAGATTAGGATTTGTCACTCCAATTGTCGGAGAGGTATCTCTGGGCCCACTCGGTAATGCACATCACTATAAGCCTTGCAAGCATTGTGACTAATGAGTTAGTTGCGGGATGATGTGTTACGGAACGAGTAAAGAGACTTGCCGGTAACGAGATTGAACTAGGTATCGAGATACCGATGATCAAATCTCGGGCAAGTAACATACCGGTGACAAAGGGAACAACGTATGTTGTTATGCGGTCTGACCGATAAAAGATCTTCATAGAATATGTGGGAGCCAATATGGGCATCCAGGTCCCGCTATTGGTTATTGACCGGAGACGTGTCTCGGTCATGTCTACATAGTTCTCGAACCCGTAGGGTCCGCACGCTTAACGTTACGATGACAGTTTTATTGAGTTTTGATGTACCGAAGGAGTTCGGAGTCCCGGATGAAATCGGGGATATGACGAGGAGTCTCGAAATGGTCGAGACGTAAAAATCGATGTATTGGACGACTATATTCGGACTTCGGAAAGGTTCCGAGTGATTCGGGTATTTTTCGGAGTACCGGAGAGTTACGGGAATTCGTATTGGGCCTTAATGGGCCATACGGGAAAGGAGAGAAAGGCCTCAAAAGGTGGCCGCAACCCTCCCCATGTTCTGGTCCGAATTGGACTAGGGAAGGGGGCGCACCCTTCCTTCTTTCTCCTTCCCCCTTCCCTTCTCCTACTCCCACAAGGAAAGGAGGAGTCCTACTCCCGGTGGGAGTAGGACTCCCCCCTATGGCGCGCCTCTCCCCTTGGCCGGCTGCCTTCCCCTTGCTCCTTTATATACGGGGGCAGGGGGCACCCCAGAGACACAACAATTGATCCTTGAGATCTCTTAGCCGTGTGCGGTGCCCCCCTCCACCATATTACACCTCGATAATACCGTTGTGGAGCTTAGGCGAAGCCCTGCGTCGGTGGAACATCATTATCGTCACCACGCCGTCGTGCTGACGAAACTCTCCCTCAACACTCGGCTGGATCGGAGTTCGAGGGACGTCATCGAGCTGAACGTGTGTAGAACTCGGAGGTGCCGTACGTTCGGTACTTGATCGGTCGGATCGTGAAGACGTATGACTACATCAACCGCGTTGTGATAACGCTTCCGCTGTCGGTCTACGAGGGTACGTGGACAACACTCTCCCCTCTCGTTGCTATGCTCCCAGTAGCGCCTGGGTATTTGATACTGGTTTTGTTGCTAATATTTGCAACTCGAAACAGGGGCTACGAATTAAGCGAAGATTGGCTAAGGACGAGGTGACGATGCGCGTGGGAAATAGTTCCAAATTCGATGTGATCGCCGTCGGCACGCTACCTCTACATCTACCTTCGGGATTAGTTTTAGACCTGAATAATTGTTATTTGGCTCGGCGAGATACGGGAGGGGGTGGCGGCGCGAGCAGAGAGAGGGGGAGGGGTGCCGGCCTCGGCTTTTAAAGGCCAGGGGCCTCGGGAGGCATGGGCGAGGGGCAAGGCGTGGCGGCGGCGGACTCCGGAAGAGTCCCGGTCGGCCACAGGGAAGAAAGGCGGCGACACTGGGCCGGCTAGGCTTCGGCCCAGTTCGGTGGCCCGAGAAACATTTTTTTCGTAAACAGACAATAAAAAAACGAAATAAACTAAAAACATAATATAGGCATATTATATATCAAAATTTTCATAAAATGATTTTCTACAACATGAACATTTTTTCTACCGTCAAATAAAATCAACAAAAATTCAAATAAATCAAGCAGTGCTACTGCTGCAATAAAACCCAATACAAATCATTTTAAAAATACCAAAATGATTTCAAATTTATTTCTCTCCAATTTTCTGATGTAGGGAATCATTTTACCCTAATTTCCATATATTTTATTTTTGGAGAAAAATAATTTGAATAAAACCCAAATAACTCCAAATTGAAAATGATTTTCAAAGGGACTTTAAATTTGATTCTTTAAAACTCCCAACTCATATTTCATATGTTTTGAAGAAGTCATTTTATCTTCTCTCATTAAAATCATTGAGTTGCTTAAAGTTTCTTAATTTTAAATAGTTCCAAATGGAATTCAAATCTTTTCAAAACCCTTTTCATTTATTTCAATGGAAGAACTCATGTCATCTTCACTCTAGGGTTTTGTGATGAAAATAATTTGAATCATGGAGATCATAAATGCAAGATGAAAGTTTGGGAAAGTCATTTTATTCCCTCTCATTTAACTTTCAAAAAGTTTCAAATTTCACTCAATTTCACACAAGCAACCACACCACAATCAAGCAATCAATCAAAACTATTTATTTAATATAACATTCCAAAATTTAGAATTTAGGGATGTTACAAGAAAACTCAATCCATTACAAGAGAGTAGAGGGGGAGAAACATCATATGATCCAACTATAATAGCAAAGCTCGCGATACATCAAGATCGTGCCATATCAAGAACACGAGAGAGAGAGAGATCAAACACATAACTACTGGTACATACCCTCAGCCCCGAGTGTGAACTACTCCCTCCTCGTCATGGAGAGCGCCGGGATGATGAAGATGGCCACCGGTGATGGATCCCCCTCTGGCAGGGTGCCGGAACAGGGTCCCGATTGGTTTTTGGTGGCTACAGAGGCTTGCGGCGGCGGAACTCCCGATCTAGGTTTCTTTTCGGGGGTTTCTGTATTTATAGGAATTTTTGGCGTCGGCCTTACGTCAGGGGGACGAGGCAGGGGGCGCGCCCAGGGGGTAGGGCTCGCCCTCCACCCTCGTGGATGGCTCGGGACTCTTCTGGTCCAACTCTTTTACTCCAGGGGCTTCTTTTGGTCCATAAAAAATCATCAAAAATTGGCACGTCAATTGGACTCCGTTTGGTATTCCTTTTGTGTAAAACTCAAAAACAAGGAAAAGATAGAAACTGGCACTGGGCTCTAGGTTAATAGGTTACTCCCAAAAATCATATAAAATAGCATATACATGCATATAAAACATCCAAGATTGATAATATAATAGCATGGAACAATCAAAAATTATAGATACGTTGGAGACGTATCAAGCATCCCCAAGCTTAATTCCTGCTCGTCCTCGAGTAGGTAAATGATAAAAACAGAATTTTTGATGTGGAATGCTACCTAACATATTTATAAATGTAATTCTCTTTATTGTGGCAAGAATATTCAGATCCATAAGATTCAAAACTTAATTTTAATATTGACATAAAAACAATAATACTTTAAGCATACTAACAAAGCAATCATGTCTTCTCAAAATAACATGGCCAAAGAAAGCTTATCCCTACAAAATCATATAGTCTGGCTATGCTCCATCTTCATCACACAAAATACTCAAATCATGCACAACCCTGATGACAAGCCAAGCAATTGTTTCATACTTTTGACATTCTCAAACCTTTTCAACTTTCACAATATGCATGAGCATGAGCCATGGACATAGCACTATAGGTGGAATAGAAGGTGGTTGTGGAGAAGACAAAAAGAGGGAGATAGTCTCACATCAACTAGGCGTATCAACGGGCTATGGAGATGCCCTCAATAGATATCAATGTGAGTGAGTAGGGATTGCCATGCAACGGACTATGACAATGATGGAACGTGTCATAATAAACGGAACAGTGGAAAGTTTCATGGCAATATATCTCGGAATGGCTATGGAAATGCCATGATAGGTAGGTATGGTGGCTGTTTTGAGGAAGGATATGTGGTGGGTTTATGGTACCGGCGAAAGTTGCGCGGTACTAGAGAGGCTAGCAATGGCGGAAAGGTGAGAATGCGTATAATCCATGGACTCAACATTAGTCATAAAGAACTCACATACTTATTGCAAAAATCTATTAGTCATCGAAACAAAGTACTATGCACATGCTCCTAGGGGGATATATTGGTAGGAAAAGACTATCGCTCGTCCCCGACCGCCACTCATAAGGAAGACAATCAAAAAATATCTCATGCTCCAACTTCGTTACATAACGGTTCACCATATGTGCATGCTACGGGACTCACAAACCTTAACACAAGTATTTCTCAAATTCAAAACAACTCACTAGCATGACTCTAATATCACCATCTTCATATCTCAAAACAATCATAAGGAATCAAACTTCTCTTAGTATTCAATGCACTTTATATGAAAGTTTTTATTATATCCCTCTTGGATGCCCATCATATTAGGACTAAATTCATAACCAAAGCAAATTACCATGCTGTTCTAAAAGACTCTCAAAATAATATAAGTGAAGCATGAGAGTTCATTAATTTCTTCAAAATAAAACCATTGTCGTTCTCTAAAAGATATAAGTGAAGCACTAGAGCAAACAACAAACTACTCCGAAAGATATAAGTGAAGATCAATGAGTAGTTGAATAACTATGTAACTATGTGAAGGCTCTCTAACATTTAAGAATTTCAGATCTTGGGATATTATTCAAACAGCAAGCAAAACAAAATAAACAAAATGACGGTCCAAGCAAAACACATATCATGTGGTGAATAAAAATATAGCTCCAAGTAAGGTTACCGATGAACGAAGACGAAAGAGGGGATGCCATCCGGGGCATCCCCAAGCTTAGGCTCTTGGTTGTCCTTGAATATTACCTTGGGGTGCCTTGGGAATCCCCAAGCTTAGGCTCTTTCCACTCCTTATTCCATAGTCCATCGAATCTTTACCCAAAACTTGAAAACTTCACAACACAAAACTCAACAGAAAACTCATAAGCTCCGTTAGTATAAGAAAATAAAACCACCACTGAGGTACAGTTGTGAACTCATTCTAAATTCATATTGGTGTAATATCTACTGTATTCCAACTTCTCTATGGTTCATACCCTCCGATACTACTCATAGATTCATCAAAATAAGCAAACAACACATAGATAACAGAATCTGACAAAAACAGAATAGTCTGTAGTAATCTGTAACTCTCGAATACTTATGTAACTCCAAAAATTATGAAATAAATTGGTGGACGTGAGGAATTTTATTAATCTTCTGCAAAAAGAATCAACTTAAAAGAACTCTTCTGTAAAAAAAATGAAAGCTAATCTCGTGAGCGCAAAGTTTCTGCTTTTTACAGCAAGATCACATTAACTTTCACCCAAGTCTTCCCAAAGGTTCTACTTGGCACTTTATTGAAGCAAAAGCTATAAAACACAATTAATACAGTAGCTTAATCATGTGGACACACAAAATCAGTAGGGGTAAATATTGGGTTGTCTCCCAACAAGCGCTTTTCTTTAATGCCTTTCTAGCTAGGCATGACGATTTCAATGACGCTCACATAAAAGATAAGAATTGAAACATAAAGAGAGCATCATGAAGAATATGACTAACACATTTAAGCCTAACCCTTTCCTATGCATAGGGATTTTGTGAGCAAACAATTTATCGGAACAAGAATCAACTAGCATAGGAAAGCAAAACAAGCATAACTTCAAGATTTTAAGCACATAGAGAGGAAACTTGATATTATTGCAATTCCTACAAGCATATATTCCTCCCTCATAATAATTTTCAGTAGCATCATGAATGAATTCAACAATATAACCATCACATAAACCATTCTTTTCATGATGCATAAGCATAGAATTTTTATTACTCTCCACATAAGCAAATTTCTTCTCATGAATAGTAGTGGAAGCAAACTCAACAAAATAACTATCATGTGAGGCATAATCCAATTGAAAATTAAAATCATGCTGACAAGTTTCATGGTTATCATTATTATTTATAGCATACTTGTCATCACAATAATCATCATAGGTAGCAACTTTGTTCTCATAATCAATTGGAACCTCTTCCGAAATAGTGGATTCATCACTAAATAAAGCCATGACCTCTCCAAATCCACTTTCATAAATATAATCATCATAAACAGGAGGCATGCTATCATCACAGTAAATTTGCTCATCAAAACATGGGGGACTGAAAATATCATCTTCATCAAACATAGCATCCCCAAGTTTGTGGCTTTGCATATCATTACCATCATGAATATTCAAAGAATTCATACTAACAACATTGCAATCATGCTCATCATTCAAAGATTTAGTGCCAAACATTTTAATGCATTCTTCTTCTAACACTTTGGCACAATTATCGGAATCCTTATTTTCACAAAAGATATTAAAAAGATGAAGCATATGAGGCAACCTCAATTCCATTTTTTGTAGTTTTCTTTTATAGACTAAACTAGTGATAAAACAAGAAACAAAAAGACTCGACTGCAAGATCTAAAGATATACCTTCAAGCACTCACCTCCCCGGCAACGGCGCCAGAAATGAGCTTAGTTGACGGGGTGTTAGTGCCGCTTACCTAGCCTCCCCGGCAACGGCGCCAGAAAAGAGCTCATGTCTACTACACAACCTTCTTCTTGTAGACGTTGTTGGGCCTCCAAGTGCAGAGGTTTGTAGGACAGTAGCAAATTTTCCTCAAGTGGATGACCTAAGGTTTATCAATCCATGGGAGGCGTAGGATGAAGATGGTCTCTCTCAAACAACCCTGCAACCAAATAGCAAAGAGTCTCTTGTGTCCCCAACACACCCAACACAATGGTAAATTGTATAGGTGCACTAGTTCGGCGGAGAGATGGTGATACAAGTGCAATATGGATGGTAGATTTAGGTTTTTGTAATCTGAAAATATAAAAACAGCAAGGTAACTAATGATAAAAGTGAGCAGAAACGGTATTGCAGTGCTTCGAAACAAGGCCTAGGGTTCATACTTTCACTAGTCCAAGTTCTCTCAACAAGGATAACATAATTAGATCATATAACAATCCCTCATCATGCAACAAAGAGTCACTCCAAAGTCACTAATAGCGGAGAACAAACGAAGAGATTATTGTAGGGTACGAAACCACCTCAAAGTTATCCTTTCTGATCGATCTATTCAAGAGTCCGTAGTAAAATAACATGAAGCTATTCTTTCCGTTCGAACTATCCTAGAGTTCATACTAGAATAACACCTTAAGACACAAATCAACCAAAACCCTAATGTCACCTAGATACTCCAATGTCACCTCAAGTATCCGTGGGTATGATTATACGATATGCATCACACAATCTTAGATTCATTTATTCAACCAACACAAAGAACGTCAAAGAGTGCCCCAAAGTTTCTACCGGAGAGTCAAGACGAAAACGTGTGCTAACCCTATGCATAAGTTCACAAGGTCACTGAACCCACAAGTTGATCACCAAAACATACATCAAGTAGATCACATGAATATCCCATTGTCACCACAGATAAGCACATGCAAGACATACATCAAGTGTTCTCAAATCCTTAAAGACTCAATCTGATAAGATAACTTCAAAGGGAAAACTCAATCCATTACAAGAGAGTAGAGGGGGAGAAACATCATATGATCCAACTATAATAGCAAAGCTCGCGATACATTAAGATCGTGCCATATCAAGAACACGAGAGAGAGAGAGATATCAAACACATAGCTACTGGTACATACCCTCAGCCCTGAGGGTGAACTACTCCCTCCTCGTCATGGAGCGCGCCGGGATGATGAAGATGGCCACCGGTGATGGATCCCCCTCCGGCAGGGTGCCGGAACAGGGTCTCGATTGGTTTTTGGTGGCTACAGAGGCTTGCAGTGGCCGAACTCCCGTTCTAGGTTTCTTTTCGGGGGTTTCTGTATTTATAGGAATTTTTGGCGTCGGTCTCACGTCAGGGGGGTCTCCGAGTCATCCACGAGGCAGGGGGCGCGCCCAGGGGGTAGTGCTCGCCCTCCACCCTCGTGGATGGCTCGGGACTCTTCTGGCCCAACTCTTTTACTCCGGGGGCTTCTTTTGGTCCATAAAAAATCATCAAAAATTGGCACGTCAATTGGACTCCGTTTGGTATTCCTTTTTTGTAGAACTCAAAAACAAGGAAAAAACAGAAACTGGCACTGGGCTCTAGGTTAATAGGTTAGTCCCAAAAATCATATAAAATAGCATATAAATGCATATAAAATATCCAAGATTGATAATATAATAGCATGGAAGAATCAAAAACTATAGATACATTGGAGACGTATCAAGCATCCCCTCCTCGAGTAGGTAAATGATAAAAACCGAATTTTTGATGTGGAATGCTACCTAACATATTTATAAATGTAATTCTCTTTATTGTGGCAAGAATATTCAGATCCATAAGATTCAAAACAAAAGTTTAATATTGACATAAAAACAATAATACTTTAAGCATGCTAACAAAGCAATCATGTCTTCCCAAAATAACATGGCCAAATGAAGCTTATCCCTACAAAATCATATAGTCTGGCTATGCTCCATCTTCATCACACAAAATACTCAAATCATGCACAACCCCGATGACAAGCCAAGCAATTGTTTCATACTTTTGACATCCTCAAATCTTTTCAACTTTCACGCAATGCATGAGCGTGAGCCATGGACATAGCACTATAGGTGGAATAGAAGGTGGTTGTGGAGAAGACAAAAAGAGGGAGATAGTCTCACATAAACTTGGCGTATCAACGGGCTATGGAGATGCCCATCAATAGATATCAATGTGAGTGAGTAGGGATTGCCATGCAACGGATGCACTAGAGCTATAAGTGTATGAAAGCTCAAAAAGAAACTAAGTGGGTGTGCATCCAACTTGCTTGCTCTTGAAGACCTAGGGCATTTGAGGAAGCCCATCGTCGGAATATACAAGCCAAGTTCTATAATGAAAAATTGCCACTAGTATATGAAAGTGACAACATCGGAGACTCTCTATCATGAAGATCATGGTGCTACTTTGAAGCACAAGTGTGGTAAAAGGATAGTAGCATTGCCCCTCCTCTCTTTTTTCTCTCATTTTTTTGGGCCTTCTCTCTTTTTTTGGCCTTTCTTCCCCTTTTTTTATTTCCTCACATGGGACAATGCTCTAATAATGAAGATCATCACACTTCTATTTACTTACAACTCAAAAAATTACAACTCGATACTAGAACAAAAATATGATTCTATATGAATGCCTCCGGCGGTGTACCGGGATGTGCCCCCCACCCCCTCCTCCCCTCCTTTATATACGAGGGAGGGGGCACCCCATAGACACACAAGTTGATCTTAGCCGTGTGCGGTGCCCCCCTCAACATATTTCCACCTCGGTCATATTGTCGTAGTGCATAGGCGAAGCCCTGCGTCGGTAACTTCATCATCACCGTCAACACGCCGTCGTGCTGACGAAACTCTCCCTCGACCTCAGCTGGATCTAGAAGTTCGAGGGACGTCATTGAGCTGAACGTGTGCAGACCGTGGAGGTGCCGTGCGTTCGGTACTTGATCGGTTGGATCGCGAAGACGTTCGACTACATCAACCGCCTTACTTAATGCTTCCGCTTTCGGTCTACGAGGGTACGTGGACACACTCTCCCCTCTCGTTGCTATGCTTCTCCTAGATAGATTTTTTGTGATCGTAGGAATTTTTTTGAAATACTACGTTCCCCAACAGTGGTATCAGAGCCAGATCTATGCGTAGATGTTATATGCACGAGTAGAACACAAAGAGTTGTGGGCGATAATAGTCATACTGCTTACCAGCATGTCATACTTTAATTCAGCTGTATTGTTGGATGAAGCGGCCCAGACCGACATTACATGACCGCGTTCATGAGACTGGTTCTACCGCCGTGCTTCGCACACAGGTGGCTAGTGGGTGTCTGTTTCTCCAACTTTAGTTGAATCGAGTGTGACTACGCCCGGTCCTTGTTGAAGGTTAAAACAACAAACTTGACGAAAAATCATTATGGTTTTTGATGCGTAGGTAAGAACGGTTCTTGCTAAGCCCGCAACAGCCACGTAAAACTTGCAACAATAAAGTAGAGGACGTCTAACTTGTTTTTTCAGGGCATGTTGTGATGTGATATGGTCAAGACGTGATTATATAAACTGTTGTATGAGATGATCATGTTTTGTAACACAGTTATCGGCAACTGGCAGGAGCCATATGGTTGTCGCTTTATTGTATGAAATGCAATCGCCATGTGATCGCTTTACTTTATCACTAAGCGGTAGCGATAGTCGTAGAAGTAATAGTTGGCGAGACGACAACGATGCTTCGATGGAGATCAAGGTGTCAAGCCGGTGACGATGATGATCATGATGGTGCTTCTGAGATGGAGATCAAAGGCACAAGATGATGGCCATATCATATCACTTATATTGATTACATGTGATGTTTATCATTTATGCATCTTATTTTGCTTAGTACGATGGTAGCATTATAAGATGATCTCTCACAAAATTTCAAGGTATAAGTGTTCTCCCTGAGTATGCACCGTTGCTACAGTTCGTCGTGCCGAGACACCACGTGATGATCGGGTGTGATAAGCTCTACGTTCACATACAACGGGTGCAAGCCAGTTTTGCACACGCAGAATACTCGAGTTAAACTTGACGAGCCTAGAATATGCAGATATGGCGTCGGAACACTGAGACCGAAAGGTCAAGTGTGGATCATATAGTAGATATGATCGACATAGTGATGTTCACCATTGAAAACTATCCCATCTCACGTGATGATCGGACATGGTTTAGTTGATATGGATCACATGATCACTTAGATGATTAGAGGGATGTCTATCTAAGTGGGAGTTCTTAAGTAATATGATTAATTGAACTTTAATTTATCATGAACTTAGTACCTGATAGTATTTTGCATGTGCATGTTGTTGTAGATAAAAGGCCTGTGATGTTGTTCCGTTGAATTTTAATGCGTTCTTAGAGAAAGCTAAGTTGAAAGACTATGGTAGCAATTACACGGACTTGGTCCATAACTTGAGGATTATCCTCATTGCTGCACACAAGAATTACGTCCTGGAAGCACCGCTAGGTGCCAAACCCGTTGCAGGAGCAATACCAGATGTTATGAACGTCTGGCAGAGCAAAGCTGATGACTACTCGATAGTTCAGTGTGCCATGCTTTACGGCTTAGAACCGGGACTTCAACGACGTTTTGAACGTCATGGAGCATATGAGATGTTCCAGGAGTTGAAGTTAATATTTCAAGCAAATGCCCTGATTGAGAGATATGGAGTCTCCAATAAGTTCTATAGCTGCAAAATGGAGGAGAATAGTTCTGTCAGTGAGCATATACTCAGAATGTCTGGATACCAAAATCACTTAACTCAGCTGGGAGTTAATCTTGCAGTTGATAGTGTCATTGACAGAGTTCTTCAATCACTGCCACCAAGCTACAAAAGCTTCGTGATGAACTATAATATGCAAGGGATGGATAAGACAATTCCCGAGCTCTTCGCAATGCTAAAGGTTGCGGAAGTAGAAATCAAGAAGGAGCATCAAGTGTTGATGGTCAATAAGACCACTAGTTTCAAGAAAAAGGGCAAAGGGAAGAAGGGGAACTTCAAGAAGAACGGCAAGCAAGTTGCTGCTCAAGTGAAGAAGCCCAAGTCTGGACCTAAGCCTGAGACTGAGTGCTTCAACTGCAAAGGGACTGGTCACTGGAAGCAGAACTGCCCCAAGTATTTGGCGGAGCAGAAGGATGGCAAAGTGAAAGGTATATTTGATATACATGTTATTGGTGTGTACCTTACTAATGCTCCCAGTAGCGCCTGGGTATTTGATACTGGTTCTGTTGCTAATATTTGCAACTCGAAACAGGGGCTACGAATTAAGCGAAGATTGGCTAAGGAAGAGGTGACGATGCGCGTGGGAAATAGTTCCAAAGTCGATGTGATCGCCGTCGGCACGCTACCTCTACATCTACCTTCGGGATTAGTTTTAGACCTGAATAATTGTTATTTGGTGCCAGCGTTAAGCATGAACATATATCTGGATCTTGTTTGATGTTTAAATCAGAGAATGATGGTTGTTCTATTTATATGAGTAATATCTTTTATGGTCATGCACCCTAGATGAGTGGTCTATTTTTACTAAATCTTGATAGTAGTGATACACATATTCATAGTATTGAAGCCAAAAGATATAAGTTTAATAATGATAGTGCAACTTATTTGTGGCACTGCCGTTAAGGTCATATTGGTGTAAAGAGCATGAAGAAAATCCATACAGATGGGATTTTGGAACCACTTGATTATGAATCACTTGATGCTTGAGAACCATGCCTCTTGGGCAAGATGACTAAAACTCCATTCTCCGGAACAATGGAGCGAGCAACAGACTTGTTGGAAATAATACATACTGATGTATGCGGTCCGATGAGTGTTGATACTCGCGGCGGGTATCGTTATTTTCTGACCTTCACAGATGATTTAAGCAGATATGGGTATATCTACTTGAGGAAGCATAAGTCTGAAACATTTGAAAAGTTCAAAGAATTTCAGAGTGAAGTGGAAAATCATCGTAACAAGAAATAAAGTTTCTACGATCTGATCATGGAGGAGAATATTTGAGTTACGAGTTTGGTCTTCATTTGAAACAATGCGGGATAGTTTCGCAACTTACGCCACCTAGAACACCACAACGTAATGGTGTGTCAGAACGTCGTAATCGTACTTTATTAGATATGGTGCGATCTATGATGTCTCTTACTGATTTACCGCTATCGTTTTGGGTTATGCTTTAGAGATGGCTGCATTCACGTTAAATAGGGCACCATCTAAATCCGTTGAGACGACACCATATGAACTGTGGTTTGTCAAGAAACCCAGGTTGTCGTTTCTTAAAGTTTGGGGCTGCGATGCTTATGTGAAAAAGCTTCAACCTGATAAGCTCAAACCCAAACCGGAGAAATGTGTCTTCATAGGATACCCAAAGGAGACTGTTGGGTACACCTTCTATCACAGATCCGGAGGCAAGATATTCGTTGCTAAGAATGGATCCTTTCTAGAGAAGGAGTTTCTCTTGAAAGAAGTGAGTGGGGGAAAGTAGAACTTGATGAGGTAATTGTACCTGCTCCCTTATTGGAAAGTAGTTCATCACAGAAATCAGTTCCAGTGATTCCTACACCAGTAAGTGAGGAAGCTAATGATGATGATCATGAAAATTCTGATCAAGTTACTACCAAACCTCGTAGGTCAACCAGAGTAAGATCCGCACCAGAATGGTACGGTAATCCTGTTCTGGAGGTCATGTTACTTGACCATGATGAACCTACGAACTATGAGGAAGCGATGATGAGCCCAGATTCCGCGAAATGGCTTGAGGCCATGAAATCTGAGATGGGATCCATGTATGAGAACAAAGTATGGACTTTGGTTGACTTGCCCGTTGATCGGCTAGCCATAGAGAATAAATGGATCTTCAAGAAGAAGACTAACGTTGACGGTAATATTACTGTCTACAAAGCTCGACTTGTTGCGAAAGGTTTTCGACAAGTTCAAGGAGTTGACTACGATGAGACCTTCTCACCCGTAGCGATGCTTAAGTCCGTCCGAATCATGTTAGCAATTGCCGCATTTTTTGATTATGAAATTTGGCAAATGGATGTCAAAACTGCATTCCTTAATGGATATCTTAAAGAAGAGTTGTATATGATGCAACCAGAAGGTTTTGTCGATCCAAAAGGTGCAAACAAAGTGTGCAAGCTCTAGTGATCCATTTATGGACTGGTGCAAGCCTCTCAGAGTTGGAATATACGCTTTGATAGTGTGATCAAAACATATGGTTTTATACAGACTTTTGGAGAAGCCTGTATTTACAAGAAAGTGAGTGGGAGCTCTGTAGCATTTCTGACATTATATGTAGATGACATATTGTTGATCGGAAATGATATTGAATTTCTGAATAGCATAAAGGATACTTGAATAAGAATTTTTCAATGAAAGACCTCGGTGAAGCTGCTTATATATTGGGCATCAAGATCTATAGAGATAGATGAAGACGCTTAATTGGACTTTCACAAAGCACATACCTTGATAAAGTTTTGAAGAAGTTCAAAATGGATCAAGCAAAGAAAGGATTCTTGCCTGTGTTACAAGGTGTGAAGACAGACTCAATGCCCGACCACTGCAGAAGATAGAGAGAAAATGAAAGTCATTCCCTATGCTTCAACCATAGGTTCTATCATGTATGCAATGCCGTGTACCAGACCTGATGTGTGCCTTGCTATTAGTTTAGCAGGGAGGTACCAAAGTAATCCAGGAGTGGATCACTGGACAGCGGTCCAGAACATCCTGAAATACCTGAAAAGGACTAAGGATATGTTTCTCGTTTATGGAGGTGACAAAGAGCTCGTCGTAAACGGTTACGTCGATGCAAGCTTTGACACTGATCCGTATGACTCTAAGTCACAAACCGGATACGTATTTTTATTGAATGGTGGAGCTGTCTGTTGGTGTAGTTCCAAGCAGAGCGCCGTGGCGGGATCTATGTGTGAAGCGGAGTACATAGCTGCTTCGGAAGCAGCAAATGAAGGAGTCTGGATGAAGGAGTTCATATCCGATCTAGGTGTCATACCTAGTGCATCAGGTCCAATGAAAATCTTTTGTGACAATACTGGTGCAATTGCCCTGGCAAAGGAATCCAGATTTCACAACAGAACCAAGCACATCAAGAGACGCTTCAATTCCATCCGCGATCAAGTCAAGGAGGGAGACATAGATATTTGCAAAATACATACGGATCTGAATGTTGCAGACCCGTTGACTAAGCCTCTCTCACGAGCAAAACATGATCAACACCAAGACTCCATGGGTGTTAGAATCATTACTGTGTAATCTAGATTATTGACTCTAGTGCAAGTGAGAGACTGAAGGAAATATGCCCTAGAGGCAATAATAAATTTGTTATTTATATGTCCTTATATCATGATAAATTTTTATTATTCATGCTAGAATTGTATTAACCGGAAACTTAATACATGTGTGAATACATAGACAAACAGAGTGTCACTAGTATGCCTCTACTTGACTAGCTCGTTAATCAAAGATGGTTAAGTTTCCTAGCCATAGACATGAGTTGTCATTTCATGAACGGGATCACATCATTAAAGAATGATGGGATTGACTTGACCCGTCCATTAGCTTAGGACTATGATCGTTTAGTTTACTGCTATTGCTTTCTTCGTAACTTATACATGTTCTTATGACTATGAGATTATGCAACTCCCGAATACCGGAGGAACACTTAGTGTGCTATCAAACGTCACAACGTAACTGGGTGATTATAAAGTTGCTCTACAGGTGTCTCCAATGGTGTTTGTTGAGTTGGCATAGGTCGAGATTAGGATTTGTCACTCCGATTGTCGGAGAGGTATCTCTGGGCCTTCTCGGTAATGCACATCACTATAAGCCTTGCAAGCAGTGTGACTAATGAGTTAGTTACGGGATGATGCATTACAAAACGAGTAAAGAGACTTGCCGATAACGAGATTGAACTAGGTATGATGGTACCGACGATCGAATCTCGGGCAAGTAACATACTGATGACAAAGGGAACAACGTATATCGTTATGCGGTTTGACCGATAAAGATCATAGTAGAATATGTAGGAATCAATATGAGCATCCAGGTTTCGCTATTGGTTATTGACCGGAGATGTGTCTCGGTCATGTCTACATAGTTCTCGAACCCGTAGGGTCCGCACGCTTAACGTTCGATGACGATCGGTATTATGAGTTTATGTGTTTTGAAGTACCGAAGGTAGTTCGGAGTCCCGGATGTGATCACAGACATGACGAGAAGTCTCGAAATGGTCGAGACATTAAGATTGATATATTGGAAGGTTATGTTTGAACACCGGAATGGTTTCGGGTGAGTTCGCGCATCTACCGGAGTGCCGAGGGGTTACTGGAACCCCCCGGGGAGTTGATGGGCCTTAATGGGCCATGGCGGAAGAGAGGAGGAGGCGGCCAAGTGGGAGGCGCCCCCCCCAAGCCCAATCCGAATTGGGGGGGGCGCCCCCCCCTTTCCTTTTCTCCCTCTTCCTTCTTCTCCTACTCCAACTAGGGAAGGGGGAAACCTACTCCTACTGGGAGTAGGAATCCCCCCCTTGGGCGCACCCCATGAGGCCGGCCCTCCCCCTCCTCCCCTCCTTTATATACGGGGGAGGGGGGCACCCCATAGACACACAAGTTGATCTTAGCCATGTGCGGTGCCCCCCTCCACATATTTCCACCTCGGTAATATTGTCGTAGTGCTTAGGCGAAGTCCTGCGTCGGTAACTTCATCATCACCGTCAACACGCCGTCGTGCAGACGAAACTCTCTCTCGACCTCAGCTGGATCTAGAAGTTCGAGGGACGTCACCAAGCTGAACGTGTGCAGATCGCGGAGGTGCCGTGCGTTCGGTACTTGATTGGTTGGATCGCGAAGACGTTCGACTACATCAACCGCGTTACTTAACGCTTCCGCTTTCGGTCTACGAGGATACGTGGACACACTTTTCCCGCTCGTTGCTATGCTTCTCCTAGATAGATCTTGCGTGATCGTAGGAATTTTTTTGAAATACTACGTTCCCCAACAGCAATCATATGTATGATGATATTTCTGATGAGTTTATGAAGTAATATATAGTCCTTGGACGGTATCAATGATGCATCGCAAGTACGTACTTGTTTGTGAGATTTTACATTGCATGATACGTTCTAAATAGTCCCTGGTCGGAAAGTGATGTGTGGACTCATCAAACTAGACCGACATGCAATATGGTAGGTGGCTTGATCTCACTAGCCATGGAGCATTGGCTGCTAACCGACTGCATGGACCAAATCGGATCTGAGGTCGAGTAATGGTAGGCTAGGAGCCGAGCTCGGATGGATATCAGGTCGGACAGACCCAACCATGAGACGTAGCGATAGGTCATATGTGAGTCTCTAGTATGACATGCATTCTGTGTCCTAAGACCCAAGCTCGACGCACAGACTTCGGATGACAACCGGCCTGCTTAGGATCGATCAAACGCTACACCATGACAGAGTAGTTGTAAATGTCGGTTTTGGGCTTGTCTAGATCCATGCCGGGAGACGTGGTCGAGCAAGCTGGGATTTGCCCCTCCTATCTGGAGAGATATACTCTTGGGACCTCGTGTGATCCGACCTTTCCTTGTGCTCGGAGAGCCTCGAGCATCGGCCCTTAGCGCTAAGTCCGGTCCATCCCAGTAGCACTGAGGGTCCCCGTTTCCCATATCGCGGACAACGTGGGTGTTGGCTCCTGTGGCTGCCCAACGGTGTGGGGTGTCCAATGCTGCTGGCCGGCGATGCCAGCGATGGAGGGTGAAGGTGGTCCCTGTGTAGCGGCAACACATCATTGCGCCCCGGAAGGTGCTTGGCAGGCGATACGAGTGCGGCGTATCTGTTGTGTTGCAACTTATGCAACAACGATGGTGGTAGCAATAGGAGTAGGGTCGCGACATGGTTTCGCAGTCAACCGTTTGGCATGCCATTGAGCATGATGTTGCAGCGACGCAATGACAACGTCACAACGATGCCATGTGATGGAAACGTTGGGCTATGTTGGTGCAAAGCGTGCTTCTTTCTCTAGCTACTTGGTCCTCGACTCGTTTGGGCGAGACTGGTTGGCATAGGCCGACATGGTTCCCGTGTGTCGTTTGTTCGGAGTGGTCCTTGTGAAGTTAAAGTCACTTGCTCAGAAAGAAATGATGACGATGACATTGTAAACAATGATGTGTGTGGATCTTGTGGGTAGGCAGATCAACTAGCGTGCCTTTTTTATGGGCGTGTTATAACGGTTTTTATGCGGGTTTTCGCAAAACTATAAAAAAAATGTACCATCAGGTGGCCGATCTAGCACAGTAAAAATGCTTTACCATAGTAAGATCGACGAGGGGGAGGGAGCACCATCAGTTCGCCGATCTAGCTACAAGCACAGTAGTAGTGAATGCAGACGTCGTTTACACCTCGGCACTCCATTGTTCACACTAAGGTGGGTGCCAAAATAAAAACGATGACAACTAAAGGAGAAAAAAGTTATATTTGCGGTGAGCGTGGATCGAACACGCGACCTTCAGATCTTCAGTCTGACGCTCTCCCAACTGAGCTATCCCCGCTTCATGTTTTAAATTCGATTACTTCTTTAATAACTTATAATTGGGGATCAGCATAGGCGTTGTCTTGCTCGGAACTGAGGTTTGCGCTCAAATTCTGTTAAACGTCCTTTGTCTTCAATGGTTTGGGCTCGCATGGATGTCCTCATCGTATAACTCCAACACAGATCACCTAATGGACGTCCGTCCAATCGAAGTCATTAAGTATAAACGGACAACATTTTTTCATTAATTTTTGGATTACTTACATAGCAATGGATTCCTAAAACAACCGTTCTAATCTACTACTCCCTCCGTCCAAAAAAACTTGTCCCTCAAATGAATGTATCTAGCATCAAGTTAGTGGTAGATACATTCATTTGAGGGACAAGCTTGGGACAAGCTTTTTAGGACGGAGGGAGTACTCCCCTTCTGAGGTGAGGTCGAGGAACCCCGTCCTAGACGGTTCGGCCTCGTCGTCTTTGACGGTCGGCACGATCAAGGTGGTGTTGACGACGGATGACTCTTCGGCATCATCGTCCTCCGTCTCTAGCTCCTCGAAGAGGCGGTCATGCTTCGTCTCGTTGACACGGAGCTGCCACCTCTCACGGCGAACCGTGCGGGCACTGTGCTTGGACGTGAATACCACTTGGTTCATGTTGATGATGCCCGGGTTCGCCGCAACCATTGTCACGATGGTAGCATCGGACGAGCGCTGCGCCTCTAGCTAATCCACCGCCAACCGATGCTCCTCGAGGAGCGTCGGGTCGTATTGTCGCTCCGCCCGCAACAGTCTGAACCCCGGGCACCAGTGCGGTGTCGAAGTCCACCACCACCTACGTAGTCGCCTGTTGGGGAACGCAGTATTTCAAAAAATTTACCTACGATCATGCAAGATCTATCTATGTGATGCATAGCAACGAGCGGGAGAGTGTGTCCACGTACCTCGTAGACCGAAAGCGGAAGCGTTATATCAACGGGGTTGATGTAGTCGTACGTCTTCACGATCCGACCAATCCTAGCACCGAACGTACGGCACCTCCGTGTTCAGCACACGTTCAGCTCGATGACGTCCCTCGTACTCTTGATCCAGTTGAGGTCGAGGGAGCGTTCCGTCAGCACGACGGCGTGGCGACGATGATGATGAAGTTACCGGCGCAGGGCTTCGCCTAAGCACTACGACGATATGACCGAGGTCTGTTTCTGTGGAGGGGGGCACCGCACACGGCTAAAAGATCAACTTGTGTGTCTATGGGGTCCCCCGTGCCCCCGTATATAAAGGAGCAGGGGGAGGCCGGCCGGCCCTCATAGGGCGCGGCCAAGGGGGGCAATCCTACTCCAAGTAGGAGTTGAATCCCCCCTTTCCTAGTCCAACTAGGAGAAGACGGAAGGAGATGGGAAAGAGAAGGAAGGAGGGGCGCCGCCCCTCCCCCTAGTCCAATTCATACTAGGCCCATGGGGGGGCGGCCAGCCCTTGGCTGCCCCTCTCTCTCTCCCCTCGGCCCAATAAGGCCCATTACTTCTCCGGTGGGTCCGATAACCCTTCTGCCACTCCGATATTTATCCGGTGACCCCCGGAACTCATCCGGTGTCCGAATAACATCGTCCAATATATCATTCTTTATGTCTCGACCATTTCGAGACTCCTCGTCATGTCCGTGATCACATCCGGGAGTCCGAACAACCTTCGGTACATCAAATCACAAAACTCATAATACATATCGTCATTGAGCGTTAAGCGTGCGGACCCTACGGGTTCGAGAACTATGTAGACATGACCGAGACTCATCTTCGGTCAATAACCAATAGCGGAACCTGGATGCTCATATTGGTTCCTACATTTTCTACGAAGATATTTATCGGTCAAACCGCACAACAACATACGTTGTTCCCTTTGTCATCGGTATGTCACTTGCCCGAGATTCGATCGTCGGTATCATCATACCTAGTTCAATCTCGTTACCGGCAAGTCTCTTTACTCGTACCATAATGCATCATCCCGCAACTAACTCATTAGTCACATTGCTTGCAAGGCTTATAGTGATGATCATTACCGAGAGGGCCCAGAGATACCTCTCCGATACTAGGAGTGACAAATCCTAATCTCGATCTATGCCAACTCAACAAACACCATCGGAGACACCTGTAGAGCATCTTTATAATCACCCAGTTACGTTGTGACGTTTGATAGCACACAAGGTGTTCCTCCGGTATTCGGGAGTTGCATAATCTCATAGTCACAGGAACATGTATAAGTCATGAAGAAAGCAATAGCAATAAAACTAAACGATCATAGTGCTATGCTAATGGATGGGTCTTGTCCATCACATCATTCTCTAATGATGTGATCCCGTTCATCAAATGACAACACATGTCTATGGCTAGGAAACATAATCATCTTTGATAAACGAGCTAGTCAAGTAGAGGCATACTAGGGACATTATGTTTTGTCTATGTATTCACACTGTATCAAGTTTCCGGTTAATACAATTCTATCATGAATAACAAACATTTATCATGATATAAGGAAATATAAATAACAAGTTTATTTTTGCCTCTAGGGCATATTTCCTTCAGCGCCTCCTTGTCTGCGACCTCCGCCATCATCGTGGGGTCGCCCACCTCCTACGAGCTTAGCTCCGAAGAGCTCGGAGGTTGGCCCACCTTAGTGCGGGCCTGGCAGCATGCGTTGTTAAGTGGAGCTCTGCTCCGATGTTGACGCGGTGCGCCCGCGACAGCTGCCTCCACATGAACAAACAATGCCACCCATTGCGACGGCGGAGGACTCACGTTGATGCAAACTACAGACTAGTTGTATGACAGCTCAAACCATGTGAGAAGAGCTCGGAGGGGTAGGGTTTTGGGGATGTGGTCGGTCGACTTTAAATAGCCGGGGTAGGCAGAGCCGCGATGGTTAACAAGGCAACCAAAGGTAGGTTGCTCAGAAAGTACCAGAAGGGAGTTCACACAAGGAGGTTACCCAGATTTGGGGCCTCATGGTGACGTAATCCCCTATGTCATGCTTTGTTTTGTATTGAAAATGGAACACCTCGTGTGAGGGGTTACAAGGGAGATGATGAATATGTCTACCGAGAGTATAGTCTATGTGAGTAGATGGGAACGACTAACCCTAGCCCAGCCTTATATAGGTGACGAGGGTGAGGGTTTACACGGTGCCTGTCCAATCTCACACCTCCATCATCTTGGCTTGCACTCCAAGATGGTCTTCTGGCTTCCAGTCGAGCCCTCGGGTTGCCTCCTGATGCCGGACTTCCACCAGACCTCATGGGCCCTGAGGCCAGCCCACTACCATACTTGGTAGCCGATGGGGCGTCCCCGGTGTAGTGCACCGTCATTAGTCCTTGAGCATGTTTGGAGCTGGGGTCTTTTGTCTTCAGAAATGATAACCTAGGCATTTCACCGAACAGTTGCCGGACATGGTGAGTATCATAGGAGCTGATGGTACCTGCGTAGCGGTCGGAGGAGAGGTGCAGAATGGCAGCGGAGGAGAAGCGGCTTGGAGCCGGGTGTACCGTTGGAGGTGACGGACTCGTTGAGTTCCGGCAGAGGTGTGGCGACGCGGCTGGGGTGGTGGAGCAGCGACGACGGCAAGAGAGAAAAAGAGCAAGAGAGAAAATGGGAGGATGGAGGCAGGAGGTCCCGGGGAGGGTTGGTCTGGTTTTTAGTGGGCCAGAGGTGTCAGAGTCTTATGTGTCTGTTGTCCGCACTCCCGCAAAGCCCCCCGCCCCCAAGTTTGCCTTGGGTTTGCCGCAAAAAGTGCATCTGAACCGCTCACACAGTTTGAGGGTCTGCTTTGGAGAAGCCCTAATATCAATTTTATGTAAGAATTATATTTTTTTCAGTATCAACTTGAAGGAAATATGCCCTAGAGGCAATAATAAAGTATTATATATTTCCTTATATCATGATAAATGTTTATTATTCATGCTAGAATTGTATTAACCGGAAACATAATACATGTGTGAATACATAGACAAACAGAGTGTCACTAGTATGCCTCTACTTGACTAGCTCGTTAATCAAAGATGGTTATGTTTCCTAGCCATAGACATGAGTTGTCATTTGATTAACGAGATCACCACATTAGGAGAATGACGTGATTGACTTGACCCATTCCGTTAGCTTAGCACTCGATCGTTTAGTATGTTGCTATTGCTTTCTTCATGACTTATACATGTTCCTATGACTATGAGATTATGCAACTCCCGTTTACCGGAGGAACACTTTGTCTGCTACCAAACGTCACAACGTAAATGGGTGATTATAAAGGTGCTCTACAGGTGTCTCCAAAGGTACTTGTTGGGTTGGCGTATTTCGAGATTAGGATTTGTCACTCCAATTGTCGGAGAGGTATCTCTGGGCCCACTCGGTAATGCACATCACTATAAGCCTTGCAAGCATTGTGACTAATGAGTTAGTTGCGGGATGATGTGTTACGGAACGAGTAAAGAGACTTGCCGGTAACGAGATTGAACTAGGTATCGAGATACCGATGATCAAATCTCGGGCAAGTAACATACCGGTGACAAAGGGAACAACGTATGTTGTTATGCGGTCTGACCGATAAAAGATCTTCATAGAATATGTGGGAGCCAATATGGGCATCCAGGTCCCGCTATTGGTTATTGACCGGAGACGTGTCTCGGTCATGTCTACATAGTTCTCGAACCCGTAGGGTCCGCACGCTTAACGTTACGATGACAGTTTTATTGAGTTTTGATGTACCGAAGGAGTTCGGAGTCCCGGATGAAATCGGGGATATGACGAGGAGTCTCGAAATGGTCGAGACGTAAAAATCGATGTATTGGACGACTATATTCGGACTTCGGAAAGGTTCCGAGTGATTCGGGTATTTTTCGGAGTACCGGAGAGTTACGGGAATTCGTATTGGGCCTTAATGGGCCATACGGGAAAGGAGAGAAAGGCCTCAAAAGGTGGCCGCAACCCTCCCCATGTTCTGGTCCGAATTGGACTAGGGAAGGGGGCGCACCCTTCCTTCTTTCTCCTTCCCCCTTCCCTTCTCCTACTCCCACAAGGAAAGGAGGAGTCCTACTCCCGGTGGGAGTAGGACTCCCCCCTATGGCGCGCCTCTCCCCTTGGCCGGCTGCCTCCCCCTTGCTCCTTTATATACGGGGGCAGGGGGGCACCCCAGAGACACAACAATTGATCCTTGAGATCTCTTAGCCGTGTGCGGTGCCCCCCTCCACCATATTACACCTCGATAATACCGTTGCGGAGCTTAGGCGAAGCCCTGCGTCGGTGGAACATCATCATCGTCACCACGCCGTCGTGCTGACGAAACTCCCCCTCAACACTCGGCTGGATCGGAGTTTGAGGGACGTCATCGAGCTGAACGTGTGTAGAACTCGGAGGTGCCGTACGTTCGGTACTTGATCGGTCGGATCGTGAAGACGTACGACTACATCAACCGCGTTGTGATAACGCTTCCGCTGTCGGTCTACGAGGGTACGTGGACAACACTCTCCCCTCTCGTTGCTATGCATCACCATGATCTTGCGTGTGCGTAGGAAATTTTTTGAAATTACTACGTTCCCCAACAGTGGCATCCGAGCCTGGTTTTATGCGTTGATGCTATGCACGAGTAGAACACAAGTGAGTTGTGGGCGATATAAGTCATACTGCTTACCAGCATGTCATACTTTGGTTCAGCGGTATTGTGAGATGAAGCGGCCCGGACCGACATTACGCGTACGCTTACGCGAGACTGGTTTCACCGTTGCGAGCACTCGTTGCTTAAAGGTGACCGGCGGGTGTCTGTCTCTCTCACTTTAGTTGAACCGAGTGTGGCTACGGCCGGTCCTTGCGAAGGTTAAAACAGCACCAACTTGACAAACTATCGTTGTGGTTTTGATGCGTAGGTAAGAAGGTTCTTGCTAAGCCCGTAGCAGCCACGTAAAACATGCAACAACAAAGTAGAGGACGTCTAACTTGTTTTTGCAGGGCATGTTGTGATGTGATATGGTCAAGACATGATGTGATATAATGTGTTGTATGAGATGATCATGTTTTGTAACCGAGTTATCGGCAACTGGCAGGAGCCATATGGTTGTCGCTTTATTGTATGAGATGCAATCACCATGTAATAGTTTTACTTTATCACTAAGCGGTAGCGATAGTCGTAAAAGCAATTAGTTGGCGAGACGACAACGATACTACAATGGAGATCAAGGTGTCGCGCCGGTAACGATGGTGATCATGACGGTGCTTCGGAGATGGAGATCACGAACACGGTACTTCGGAGATGGAGATCACGAACACGGCGCTTCGGAGATGGAGATCACAAGCACAAGATGATGATGGCCATATCATATCACTTATATTGATTGCATGTGATGTTAATCCTTTATGCATCTTATCTTGCTTTGTTTGACGGTAGCATTATAAGATGATCCTTCACTAAATTATCAAAGTATAAGTGTTCTCCCTGAGTATGCACCGTTGCGAAAGTTCTTCGTGCTGAGACACCACGTGATGATCGGGTGTGATAGGCTCTACGTTCAAATACAACAGGTGCAAAACAGTTGCACACGCGGAATACTCAGGTTAAACTTGACGAGCCTAGCATATAACAGATATGGCCTCGGAACACGGAGACCGAAAGGTCGAGCGTGAATCATATAGTATATATGATCAACATAGTGATGTTCACCATTGAAACTACTCCATCTCACGTGATGATCGGACATGGTTTAGTTGATATGGATCACGTGATCACTTAGAGGATTAGAGGGATGTCTATCTAAGTGGGAGTTCTTAAGTAATATGATTAATTGAACTTGAATTTATCATGAACTTAGTACCTGATAGTATTTTGCAAATTATGTTGTAGATCAATAGCTCGCGTTGTTGCTTCCCTGTTTATTTTTGATATGTTCCTAGAGAAAAATTATGTTGAAAGATGTTAGTAGCAAAGATGCGGATTGGATCCATGATCTGAGGATTATCCTCATTGCTGCACAGAAAAATTATGTACTTGATGCACCGCTAGGTGACAGACCTATTGCAGGAGCAGATGCAAACGTTATGAACGTTTGGCTAGCTCAATATGATGACTACTTGATAGTTTAGTGCACCATGCTTAACGGCTTAGAATCGGGACTTCAAAGACGTTTTGAACGTCATGGAACATATAAGTTGTTCCAGGAGTTGAAGTTAATATTTCAAGCAAATACCCGAGTTGAGAGATATGAAGTCTCCAACAAGTTCTATAGCTAAAAGATGGAGGAGAATCGCTCAACTAGTGAGCATGTGCTCAGATTGTCTGGGTACTACAATCGCTTGAATCAAGTGGGAGTTAATCTTCCAGATAAAATAGTGATTGACAGAATTCTCTAGTCACCATCACCAAGTTAGTAGAACTTCGTGATGAACTATAGTATGCAAGGGATGACGAAAGTAATTCCCGAGCTCTTCGTGATGCTGAAATCGACGAAGGTAGAAATCAAGAAAAACATCAAGTGTTGATAGTTGACGAGACCACTAGTTTCAAGAAAAGGGCAAAGGGAAGAAGGGGAACTTCAAGAAGAACGGCAAGCAAGTTGCTGCTCAAGTGAAGAAGCCTAAGTCTGGTCCTAAGCCTGAGACTAAGTGCTTCTACTGCAAAGGGATTGTTCACTGGAAGCGGAACTACCCCAAGTATTTGGTGGATAAGAAGGATGGCAAAGTGAACAAAGGTATATTGGATATACATGTTATTGATGTGTACTTACTAGTGTTTATAGCAACCCCTCAGTATTTGATACTGGTTCAGTTGCTAAAGAGTAGTAACTCGAAACGGGAGTTGCAGAACAAACAGAGACTAGTAAAAGGCAAGGTGACGATGTATGTTGGAAGTAGTTCCAAGATTGATATGATCATCATCGCACACTCCCTATACTTTCGAGATTAGTGTTGAAACTAAATAAGTGTTATTTGGTGTTTGCGTTGAGCATGAATATGATTTGATCATGTTTTTTGCAATTCGGTTATTCATTTAAGTTAGAGAACAATTGTTGTTCTGTTTACATGAATAAAAACCTTCTATGGTCATACACACCAACGAAAATGGTTTGTTGGATCTCGATCGTAGTGATACACATAATCATAATATTGAAGCCAAAAGATGCAAAGTTAATAATGATAGTGCAACTTATTTGTGGCACTGCCGTTTAGGTCATATTGGTGTAAAGCGCATGAAGAAACTCCATACTGATGGGATTTTGGAATCACTTGATTATGAATCACTTGATGCTTGCGAACCGTGCCTCATGGGCAAGATGACTAAAACGCCGTTCTCCGGTACTATGGAGAGAGCAACAGATTTGTTGGAAATCATACATACAGATGTATGTGGCCCGATGAATATTGAGGCTCGTAGCAGGTATCATTATTTTCTGACCTTCACAGATGATTTGAGCAGATATGGGTATATCTACTTGTTGAAACATAAGTCTGAAACATTTGAAAAGTTCAAAGAATTTCAGAGTGAAGTGGAAAATCATCGTGACAAGAAAATAAAGTTTCTATGATCTGATCGTAGAGAAGAGTATTTGAGTTACGAGTTTGGCCTTCAATTAAAACAATGTGGAATAGTTTCACAAATTCGTGCCACCTGGAACACCACATCATAATGGTGTGTCCGAACGTCATAACCGTACTTTATTGGATATAGTGCAATCTATGATGTCTCTTGCCAATTTACCACTATCGTTTTGGGGTTATGCATTAGAGACAGCTACATTCACGTTAAATAGGGCACCATCAAAAGTCGTTGAGACGACGCCTTATGAACTGTGGTTTGGCAAGAAACCAAAGTTGTCGTTTCTTAAAGTTTGGGGTTGCGATGCTTATGTGAAAAAGTTTCATCCTGATAAGCTCAAACCCAAATCGGAGAAATGTGTCTTCATAGGATACCCAAAGGAGACAGTTGGGTACACCTTCTATCACAGATCCGAAGGCAAGACATTCGTTGCTAATAATAGATCCTTTGTAGAGAAGGAGTTTTCTCTCGAAAGAAGTGAGTGGGAGGAAAGTAAAACTTGATGAGGTAACTATACCTGCTCCCTTATTGGAAAGTAGTTCATCACAGAAATCTGTTCCTGTGACTCCTACACCAATTAGTGAGGAAGTTAATGATGATGATCATGTAAACTTCAGATCAAGTTACTACCAAACCTCGTAGGTAAACCAGAGTGAGATCCACACCAGAGTGGTATGGTAATCCTTACGGATCTGAATGTGACAGACCCGTTGACTAAAATTATCTCACAATCAAAACATGATCACACCTTAGTACTCTTTGGGTGTTAATCACATAGCGATGTGAACTAGATTATTGACTCTAGTAAACCCTTTGAGTGTTGGTCACATAGAGATGTGAACTATGGGTGTTAATCACATGGTGATGTGAATTATTGATGTTAAATCACATGGCGATGTGAACTAGATTATTGACTCTAGTGCAAGTGGGAGACTGAAGGAAATATGCCCTAGAGGCAATAATAAAGTATTATATATTTCCTTATATCATGATAAATGTTTATTATTCATGCTAGAATTGTATTTACCGGAAACATAATACATTTGTGAATACATAGACAAACAGAGTGTCACTAGTATGCCTCTACTTGACTAGCTCGTTAATCAAAGATGGTTATGTTTCCTAGCCATAGACATGAGTTGTCATTTGATTAACGAGATCACCACATTAGGAGAATGACGTGATCGACTTGACCCATTCCGTTAGCTTAGCACTCGATCGTTTAGTATGTTGCTATTGCTTTCTTCATGACTTATACATGTTCCTATGACTATGAGATTATGCAACTCCCGTTTACCGGAGGAACACTTTGCGTGCTACCAAATGTCACAACGTAAATGGGTGATTATAAAGGTGCTCTACAGGTGTCTCCAAAGGTACTTGTTGGGTTGGCGTATTTCGAGATTAGGATTTGTCACTCCAATTGTCGGAGAGGTATCTCTGGGCCCACTCGGTAATGCACATCACTATAAGCCTTGCAAGCATTGTGACTAATGAGTTAGTTGCGGGATGATGTGTTACGGAACGAGTAAAGAGACTTGCCGGTAACGAGATTGAACTAGGTATCGAGATACCGACGATCAAATCTCGGGCAAGTAACATACCGGTGACAAAGGGAACAACGTATGTTGTTATGCGGTCTGACCGATAAAAGATCTTCGTAGAATATGTGGGAGCCAATATGGGCATCCAGGTCCCGCTATTGGTTATTGACCGGAGACGTGTCTCGGTCATGTCTACATAGTTCTCGAACCCGTAGGGTCCGCACGCTTAACGTTACGATGACAGTTTTATTGAGTTTTGATGTACCGAAGGAGTTCGGAGTTCCGGATGAAATCGGGGATATGACGAGGAGTCTCGAAATGGTCGAGACGTAAAAATCGATATGTTGGACGACTATATTCGGACTTCGGAAAGGTTCCGAGTGATTCGGATATTTTTCGGAGTACCGGAGAGTTACGGGAATTCGTATTGGGCCTTAATGGGCCATACGGGAAAGGAGAGAAAGGCCTCAAAAGGTGGCCGCACCCCTCCCCATGGTCTGGTCCGAATTGGACTAGGGAAGGGGGGCGCACCCTTCCTTCTTTCTCCTCCCCCCTCCACCATATTACACCTCGATAATACCGTTGCGGAGCTTAGGCGAAGCCCTGCGTCGGTGGAACATCATCATCGTCACCACGCCGTCGTGCTGACGAAACTCTCCCTCAACACTCGGCTGGATCGGAGTTGAGGGACGTCATCGAGCTGAACGTGTGTAGAACTCGGAGGTGCCGTACGTTCGGTACTTGATCGGTCGGATCGTGAAGACGTACGACTACATCAACCGCGTTGTGATAACGCTTCCGCTGTCGGTCTACGAGGGTACGTGGACAACACTCTCCCCTCTCGTTGCTATGCATCACCATGATCTTGCGTGTGCGTAGATTTTTTTTTGAAATTACTATGTTCCCCAACACAACTTTGTTATTTATAGGCCATATTGACGTGTATAATGGATGTACACGAATTTGTATATATTTGAGAGTCTGAATTGAGATATGTGGCCGCCTGGCAGGACATATAAGGGAAGGTCCAGCTGCATCCGCGGGTTGCTCGGGCGGGACCGCAGAAGTATAAGGGCCGGATTTGTCAAGTCCTATTGTAGATGCTCTTAGAGCAACTCCAATGGGGTGACCCAAAAGGATGACAATTTCATCCGCTTTTTGTTCGTTTGGGTCGGCCGCCCGCCAGGCGTCCGCCCTGTTTTAGATATGGGTCGGCAGCGCGCGCAACACTGTTGGCAATATGCCCTAGAGGCAATAATAAAATGGTTATTATTATATTTCCTTGTTCATGATAATTGTCTATTGTTCATGCTATAATTGTGTTATCCGGAAATCGTAATACATGTGTGAACACATAGACCATAACATGTCCCTAGTGAGCCTCTAGTTGACTAGCTCGTTGATCAATAGATGGTTACGGTTTCCTGAGCATGGACATTGGATGTCATTGATAACGGGATCACATCATTAGGAGAATGATGTGATGGACAAGACCCAATCCTAAGCATAGCACTAGATCATGTAGTTTGTTTGCTAAAGCTTTTCTAATGTCAAGTATCATTTCCTTAGACCATGAGATCGTGCAACTCCCGGACACCGTAGGAATGCTTTGGGTGTACCAAACGTCACAACGTAACTGGGTGGCTATAAAGGTGCACTACAGGTATCTCCGAAAGTGTCTGTTGGGTTGGCACGGATCAAGATTGGGATTTGTCACTCCGTATGACGGAGAGGTATCTCTGGGCCCACTCGGTAATGCATCATCATAATGAGCTCAATCTGACCAAGTAGTTGGTCACGGGATCATGCATTACGGAACGAGTAAAGTGACTTGCCGGTAACGAGATTGAACGAGGTATTGGGATACCGACGATCGAATCTCGGGCAAGTAACGTACCGATTGACAAAGGGAATTGTGTACGGGATTGCTTGAATCCTCGACATCGTGGTTCATCTGATGAGATCATCGTGGAACGTGTGGGAGCCAACATGGGTATCCAGATCCCGCTGTTGGTTATTGGCTAGAGAGGTGTCTCGGTCATGTCTGCATGATTCCCGAACCCGTAGGGTCTACACACTTAAGGTTCGATGACGCTAGGGTTATAAGGAAGGTTTGTATGTGATTACCGAATGTTGTTCGGAGTCCCGGATGAGATCCCGGACGTCACGAGGAGTTCCGGTATGGTCCGGAGACGAATATTTATATATGGGAAGTCCTTATTCGATCGCCGGAAGTGTTCGGGGGGATATCGGTATTGTACCGGGACCACCGAAAGGGTTCCGGGGGTCCACCGGGAGGGTCCACCTTCCCCGGAGGGCCCTATGGGCTGAATATAGAGGGGAACCAGCCCCTAGGTGGGCTTGGCGCCAAACCCCCCTAGGGCCCATGCGCCTAGGGTTGGGGGAAACCCTGGAGGGGGCGCCCCCCTTGGCTTGGGGGGGCAAGCATCCCCCCTTGGCCGCCGCCCCCTCTAGATCCATCTGGAGGGGGCCGGCCCCCTCTCCCTTGCCCCTATAAATAGAGGGGGGTGGGAGGGCTGCAGCACCACATCCAGGGCGCAGCCCCTCCCCTCCCCAACACCCCTCCTCCTCCGCGTGAGCTTGGCGAAGCCCTGCCGGAGAACTGCCACTCCATCACCACCACGCCGTCGTGCTGCTGTTGGAGCCCTCTTCCTCAACCTCTCCCTCCTCCTTGCTGGATCAAGGCGCGGGAGACGTCACCGGGCTGCACGTGTGTTGAATGCGGAGGTGCCGTTGTTCGGCGCTAGGATCGGAATCCACCGTGATCTGAATCGCTACGAGTACGACTCCCTCATCCGCGTTCTTGCAACGCTTCCGTCTCGCGATCTTCAACGGTATGAAGATGCACTTCCCTCTCTCTTGTTGCTAGTTACTCCATAGATTGATCTTGGTGATGCATAGAAATTTTTTAATTTCTGCAACGATCCCCAACAGTGGCATCATGAGCTAGGTCTATGCGTAGTTTCTATGCACGAGTAGAACACAAGTTGTTGTGGGCGTCGATTTTGTCAATTTACTTGCCGTTACTAGTCTTATCTTGATTCGGCGGCATCGTGGGATGAAGCGGCCCGGACCGACCTTACACGTACGCTTACGTGAGACAGGTTCCACCGACTGACATGCACTAGTTGCATAAGGTGGCTAGCGGGTGTCTGTATCTCCCACTTTAGTCGGATCGGATTCGATGAAAAGGGTCCTTATGAAGGGTAAATAGAAATTGGCATATCACGTTGTGGTTTTGGCGTAGGTAAGAAACGTTCTTGCTAGAAACCTATAGCAGCCACGTAAAAATTTGCAACAACAATTAGAGGACGTCTAACTTGTTTTTGCAGCATGTGTCATGTGATGTGATATGGCCAGAAGAATGTGATGAACGATATATGTGATGTATGAGATTGATCATGTTCTTGTAATAGGAATCACGACTTGCATGTCGATGAGTATGACAACCGGCAGGAGCCTAGGAGTTGTCTTAATTTATTTATGACCTGCGTGTCAACTGAAACGTCATGTAATTACTTTACTTTATTGCTAACCGTTAGCCATAGTAGTAGAAGTAATAGTTGGCGAGACAACTTCATGAAGACACGATGATGGAGATCATGGTGTCATGCCGGTGACGATGGTGATCATGGCGCCCCGAAGATGGAGATCAAAAGGAGCAGAATGATATTGGCCATATCATGTCACTATTTGATTGCATGTGATGTTTATCATGTTTTACATCTTATTTGCTTAGAACGACGGTAGCATAAATAAGATGATCCCTCGCTAAAATTTCAAGAAAGTGTTTCCCCTAACTGTGCACCGTTGCGAAGGTTCGTTGTTCCGAAGCACCACGTGATGATTGGGTGTGATATGTTCTAACGTTCGCATACAACAGGTGTAAGCCAGATTTACACACGCAATACACTTAGGTTGACTTGACGAGCCTAGCATGTACAGACATGGCCTCGGAACACAAGAGACCGAAAGGTCGAACATGAGTCGTATAGCAGATACGATCAACATGAAGATGTTCACCGATGATGACTAGTCCGTCTCATGTGATGATCGGACACGGCCTAGTTGACTCGGATCATGTATCACTTAGATGACTAGAGGGATGTCTGTCTGAGTGGGAGTTCATTAATAATTTGATTAGATGAACTTAATTATCATGAACTTAGTCTAAAAATCTTTACAATATGTCTTGTAGATCAAATGGCCCACGCTAATGTCAACCTCAACTTCAACTCGTTCCTAGAGAAAACCAAGCTGAAAGACGATGGTAGCAACTATACGGACTGGGTCCGGAACTTGAGGATCATCCTCATAGCTGCCAAGAAAGCATATGTCCTTGAAGCACCGCTAGGTGAAGCACCCGTCCCAGCAAACCAAGACGTTATGAACGCCTGGCAAACACGTGTTGATGATTACTCCCTGGTTCAGTGCGGCATGCTTTATAGCTTAGAACCGGGGCTCCAAAAGCGTTTCGAGAAGCACGGAGCATATGAGATGTTTCAAGAGCTGAAAATGGTTTTCCAAGCTCATGCCCGGGTCGAGAGATATGAATTCTCCGACAAGTTCTACAGTTGTAAGATGGAGGAGAATAGTTCTGTCAGCGAGCACATACTCAAAATGTCTGGGTTGCACAACCGCTTATCTCAGCTGGGAGTTAATCTCTCGGATGATGCGGTCGTTGACAGAATCCTTCAGTCGCTCCCACCTAGCTACAAGAGCTTTGTGATGAACTTCAATATGCAGGGGATGGAAAAGACCATTCCTGAGGTATATTCAATGCTGAAATCAGCGGAGGTGGAGATCAAAAAGGAACATCAAGTGTTGATGGTGAATAAAACCACTAAGTTCAAGAAAGGCAAGGGTAAGAAGAACTTCAAGAAAGACGGCAAGGGAGTTGCCGCGCCCGGTAAGCAAGCTGCCGGGAAGAAGACAAAGAATGGACCCAAGCCTGAGACTGAGTGCTTTTATTGCAAGGGAAACGGTCACTGGAAGCGGAACTGCCCCAAGTACTTAGCAGATAAGAAGGCCGGCAATACCAAAGGTATATGTGATATACATGTTATTGATGTGTACCTAACCAGCGCTCGTAGTAGCTCCTGGGTATTTGATACCGGTGCGGTTGCTCATATTTGTAACTCAAAGTAGGAGCTGCGGAATAAGCGGAGACTGGCGAAGAACGAGGTGACGATGCGCGTCAGGAATGGTTCCAAGGTCGATGTGATCGCCGTCGGCACGCTACCTCTACATTTACCTACGGGATTAGTTTTAAACCTCAATAATTGTTATTTAGTGCCAGCTTTGAGCATGAACATTGTATCTGGATCTCGTTTGATGCGAGATGGCTACTCATTTAAATCCGAGAATAATAGTTGTTCTATTTATATGAGAGATATGTTTTATGGTCATGCCCCGCTGGTCAATGGTTTATTCTTAATGAATCTCGAACGTGATGTTACACATATTCATAGCGTGAATGCCAAGAAATGTAAGGTTGATAATGATAGTCCCACATACTTGTGGCACTGCCGCCTTGGTCACATTGGTGTCAAACGCATGAAGAAACTCCATGCAGATGGACTTTTGGAGTCTCTTGATTATGAATCATTTGACATGTGTGAACCATGCCTCATGGGCAAAATGACCAAGACTCCGTTCTCCGGAACAATGGAGCAAGCAACCAACTTATTGGAAATCATACATACTGATGTGTGCGGTCCAATGAGCATTGAGGCTCGCGGTGGCTATCGTTATGTTCTCACCCTCACTGATGACTTGAGTAGATATGAGTATGTCTACTTAATGAAACACAAGTCTGAGACCTTTGAAAAGTTCAAGGAATTTCAGAGTGAGGTTGAGAATCAACGTGACAGGAAAATAAAGTTCTTACGATCAGATCGTGGAGGGGAATATTTGAGTCATGAATTTGGCACACACTTAAGGAAATGTGGAATTGTTTCACAACTCACGCCGCCTGGAACACCTCAGCGTAATGGTGTGTCCGAACGTCGTAATCGCACTCAATTGGATATGGTGCGATCTATGATGTCTCTTACCGATCTACCGCTATCATTTTGGGGTTATGCTTTAGAGACAGCCGCATTCACTTTAAATAGGGCTCCGTCGAAATCCGTTGAGACGACACCGTATGAATTATGGTTTGGAAAGAAACCTAAGCTGTCGTTTCTTAAAGTTTGGGGATGCGATGCTTATGTCAAGAAACTTCAACCTGAAAAGCTCGAACCCAAGTCGAAAAAATGCATCTTCATAGGATACCCTAAGGAAACCATTGGGTATACCTTCTACCTCAGATCCGAAGGCAAGATCTTCGTTGCCCAGAACGGGTCCTTTCTGGAGAAAGAGTTTCTCTCGAAAGAAGTAAGTGGGAGGAAAGTGAACTTGATGAGATGACCTCTCTCGAACCAGAAAGTAGCGCAGCACAAGAAAATGTTTCTGTGGTGCCAGCACTGACTAGAGAGGAAGTTAATGATGACGATCATGATCAAGTTACCACTGAACTTCATAGTTCCACAAGGACACATTCCGCACCAGAGTGGTACAGCAACCCTGTCATGGAAATCATGTTGTTGGACAACGGTGAACCTTCGAACTATGAAGAAGCAATGGCGGGCCCAGATTCCAACAAATGGCTTGAAGCCATGCAATCCGAGATAGGATCCATGTATGAAAACAAAGTATGGACTTTGACAGACTTGCCCGATGATCGGCGAGCGATAGAAAACAAATGGATCTTTAAGAAGAAGACGGACGTGGATGGAAATGTTACCATCTATAAAGCTCGACTTGTCGCTAAGGGTTATCGACAAGTTCAAGGAGTTGACTACGATGAGACCTTCTCACCCATAGCGAAGCTGAAGTCCATCCGAATCATGTTAGCAATTGCCGCATTCTACGATTATGAAATATGGCAAATGGACGTCAAAATGGCATTCCTTAACGGCTTCCTTAAGGAAGAATTGTATATGATGCAGCCGGAAGGTTTTGTTGATCCTAAGAATGCTGACAAGGTATGCAAGCTCCAGCGCTCAATCTATGGGCTGGTGCAGGCATCTCGGAGTTGGAACATTCGCTTTGATGAGATGATCAAAACGTTTGGGGTTTACACAGACTTATGGAGAAGCCTGTGTTTACAAGAAAGTGAGTGGGAGCTCCGTAGCATTCCTCATATTATATGTTGATGACATACTATTGATGGGAAATGATATAGAATTCTTGGAAAGCATTAAGGCCTACTTGAATAAGTGTTTTTCAATGAAGGACCTTGGAGAAGCTGCTTACATATTAGGCATCAAGATCTATAGAGATAGATCGAGACGCCTCATAGGTCCTTCACAAAGCACATACCTTGACAAGATATTGAAGAAGTTCAATATGGATCAGTCCAAAAAGGGGTTCTTGCCTGTATTGCAAGGTGTGAGATTGAGCACGGCTCAATGCCCAACCACGGCAGAAGATAGAGAAAAGATGAGTGCCATCCCCTATGCCTCGGCCATAGGGTCTATTATGTATGCCATGTTGTGTACCAAACCTGATGTAAACCTTGCCGTAAGTTTGGTAGGAAGGTACCAAAGTAATCCCGGCATGGAACACTGGACAGCGGTCAAGAACATCCTGAAGTACCTGAAAAGGACTAAGGATATGTTTCTCGTTTATGGAGGTGACGAAGAGCTCGTCATAAAGGGTTACGTCGATGCTAGCTTCGACACAGATCTGGATGACTTTAAGTCTCAAACCGGATACGTGTATATTTTGAATGGTGGGGCAGTCAGCTGGTGCAGTTGCAAGCAAAGCGTCGTGGCGGGATCTACATGTGAAGTGGAGTACATGGCAGCCTCGGAGGCAGCACATGAAGCAATCTGGATGAAGGAGTTCATTGCCGACCTAGGAGTTATTCCCAGTGCATCGGGGCCGATGACTCTCTTCTGTGACAACACTGGAGCTATTGCCCTTGCCAAGGAGCCCAGGTTTCACAACAAGACCAAGCACATCAAGCGTTGCTTCAATTCCATTCGTGAAAATGTTCAAAATGGAGACATAGATATTTGTAAAGTGCATACGGATTTGAATGTCGCAGATCCGTTGACTAAACCTCTTCCATGGGCGAAACATGATCAACACCAGAACTCTATGGGTGTACGATTCATCACAATGTAACTAGATTATTGACTCTAGTGCAAGTGGGAGACTGTTGGAAATATGCCCTAGAGGCAATAATAAAATGGTTATTATTATATTTCCTTGTTCATGATAATTGTCTATTGTTCATGCTATAATTGTGTTATCCGGAAATCGTAATACATGTGTGAACACATAGACCATAACATGTCCCTCCCCTCCCCAACACCCCTCCTCCTCCGCGTGAGCTTGGCGAAGCCCTGCCGGAGAACTGCCACTCCATCACCACCACGCCGTCGTGCTGCTGTTGGAGCCCTCTTCCTCAACCTCTCCCTCCTCCTTGCTGGATCAAGGCGCGGGAGACGTCACCGGGCTGCATGTGTGTTGAACGCGGAGGTGTCGTTGTTCGGCGCTAGGATCGGAATCCACCGCGATCTGAATCGCTACGAGTACGACTCCCTCATCCGCGTTCTTGCAACGCTTCCGTCTCGCGATCTTCAACAGTATGAAGATGCACTTCCCTCTCTCTCGTTGCTAGTTACTCCATAGATTGATCTTGGTGATGCGTAGAATTTTTTTAATTTCTGCAACGATCCCCAACAAACACGCCGACCCATATGTGCCGGCGTGGCCAGCTGGCCGCCCTATTTTGCATTGAAGAATTTGCATTTAAACATATAGTCAAATAACATAGTTTGAACCAAATAAAATAGCATAGTTTTACAAGCCGAATAAATAAAAATGTCTCACATAGTTTTGCAAACGAATAAAAGAAGATACATCTATTGGTTGCCAACATGAGCTCACATATGCTCAACCAAATCATTTTGCAGTTGCACGTGAGTTTCCTAATCACGGTGGATTCCGATCACGCATGTCATTATGAAATTGGGTGAACTGTTCAAACGTTGCCGCTCCTCCATGCTCAGGCACAACATTCTCACCCTGAAACTGAAACCATTGATCGTACAGACGTTCCGGGCGCTCGTCTTCTACGATCATATTGTGCTTGATCACACAAGCAGTCATCACCTCCCACAGTTTCTGCGTGCTCCAGGTATTAGTAGGATACCGAACGATGCCCCATCGAGATTGCAAAACACCAAAGGCACGCTCGACATCCTTCCTAGCACTCTCTTGCTCTTGAGAAAATCTTTTCCTCTTCTCTCCGACAGGGTTGGGTATTGTCTTGACAATAGTGGTCCACTGAGGATAGATACTGTCACCCAGGTAGTATCCTTTGTCGTAGTTGTGGCCGTTGACAGTAAAGTTCACCGGTGGGTTGTTGCCTTCGGCAAGCCTAGCAAACACCGGCGAGCGCTGAAGCACGTTGATATCATTGTGTGATCCAGCCATGCCAAAAAAAGAGTGCCAGATCCAGAGATCTCGAGACGTCACGCCCTCTAGTATGACAGTGCAAGCCCTGACATGGCCCTTATACTGCTCTTGCCAAGCAGAAGGGCAGTTCTTCCACCCCCAATGCATGCAGTCTATGCTGCCAAGCATCCCTGGGAAGCCCCTGCTGGCATTCATCGCCAACAAACGGGCTGTATCTTCAGCAGCCGGCTCTCTCAAGTACTCAGGGCCAAACACAGCAATAACAGCCTTGCAGAACTTATATAGAGACTCTAGGCATGTAGACTCGCTCATACGGACGTACTCGTCAATGAGATCACCGAGCACTCCGTATGCAAGCATTCGGATGGCAGCAGTGCATTTCTCATAAGAGGAGAAACCAATCTTGCCAACGACATCCTTTTTGCACTCGAAATAGTCATCATAGCCGACCACCCCCTCTCTAATACGATTGAAAAGATGCCTACTCATACGGAAACGACGGCGGAATTTTTTATGTTTGAACAACGGGTTTGTTGTATCAAAGTAGTCCTTCTAAAGAAGGAAATGTCCGCTCTCTCTCGGTTGCGATTCAACGCCGGAAGGTGGCCCGGAATGGAGTCACGGAACAACGACCGCTGGCTGTTGAGGTGGTGATGGACCAACACGACATCCAATATCTCCTCCTCGTCATCGGATGACGAATCATCGGAGTCGCAAAGGAAATTGTGAAAAAAGAACTCGTCGGCGGAGTCCAATTTGTACCTTGGCAAACTGTCGAACAGCTTGCGGGCATCGACGAAGGAGACGGCCGGCGAAGGGAGTCGCGGCGCGCACGGACCAACTAGCTGCCCTGCCGGCGTCCGACGAGTGGGCCGGCATCCAACGGGCGTGCTGGTGAGGATCTGGCCGGGGTGACAAGGCGTAGTCTTGGTCGCGGACGGCTGTGTGGTGGGGGTTACGGCGGTGGGAAGCAGTCGGCTCCCCGGCGGCAAGACGGCGGTGGCATGCGACGTGGGAGTGGGCGGCGTTGCTGGGCGGATGTGGAGGTGCCGGCAGCTGGCAGAGTTGCCGGCAAAAATGGGCGGCGGCGTCGGCGACGAAGGAGGCGGGCGGGGGTTGCTGTTGGATGGGGGGAGGCCAATGTGCCACCGACCAGCGGGCCCGGCGGAGGAGAAGGCGAGCGTGCGCGCGTCCGTCGTGTGTCCGCGCCGACCCAAATCCGGATCAAAAATGGGCGGTCGCCCGTGGACGAAAAACGGACGCGCGTCCGTTTAGGTCGGCGTGTTGGGCCGCCTTTTGTGTCCGCGCCGGCCCCAAACGGACGCCATCGGATGAAATGGGTGCCCCATTGGAGTTGCTCTTACCTACCCATTCCAGGCCAACACAAGGGGTGTAGTAACATGCCCAGATGCTCCAACTCGTTTTTCACGTTTAAGCATCTCCCCCTCCAGGCCGGTACATTTTTCTTTTCTTTCGGTTCAATCAATATGATTAACTGAATGCATCGGTGGGTGGGGCGCCGGTGGCGAGGAGTTGCAGACTTGGAGTGCAGCACCGATCCTGTCCATTTTTCCGTGATTCGCAAGGAAATTGCTGGAGAAGATCCATCGGGTCACTTTTTTCAAAGAGAAAAGAAAGAAGGAACCAACGACTACAGTGTATATATTGCGACTAGTAGAATAGAAAGGGACCGTAGCCGGTAGGGAACCTATCCAGGTATTAATATTGGTATATGACATCAGGTTATGATCGAACCAAGACGCGTATGTATTCCCGGCCGGCAACTGGACGCAATTAACTACTGGTAGGATCGACGAGGGGGAGGAAGGACCATCGGTTCGCCGATCTAGCTAGCACAGGAGTAGTGGACGCCGACGTTTTGCACCTCGGCTCGCCGGGACTGCGACCGGCCAGTACTCCATTATTCGGTGAAGAACATGCGGTTTAATCAGTACTGTGGTACGTACGCGTACTGTCCACAGGACAAAGGGACAAACAGCAGTGAATAGACGCGTAATAGGCCAACTCCATTGCACGACCCCAAATCGTCCGGATCTGTTCATTTGAGATAAAACGGACAAATCAGACGTCCCAATGCGCGACCCTATCTAAAAAAAGTCCGTTTCTGGGCCGGCTCGACCCATCCTCAGAGCAAAGTTGGTCTGGGTTTGCGTCTGGAACGGACACGGGCGGACGAATCTAGCGTCCTCCTTGTCCGGGCCGTGTCCTCTGCATGTGAGGCCTGACCCACCCATCATCCTCTCTCTTTAATCTTCCATGGCCCACCATGCCCACGCACCATCCTCTCTCTCCACCTTTTCTCCTCTCTCTCCTCTGCTCCACACACCACCATGGCGACGCGCGCACGGGCGAGGCGGAGCCGCGAGCAGGCGGGCGC
>NC_057802.1:547113102-547120301 GCF_018294505.1 Triticum aestivum
GCGCGGGCGCAGCCGAGGTGGCGAGCGGTGAGGCGGCGCGGGCTGCCTCATGCGAGCGTGAGCTGGTGCGGCTGTAGGGCGACCGCGGAGGCAAGCACACCAGGGGATGCAGGCAGATGTTTTGGGGTAGTTGGGCGCGTCCAACAACGACCGGACACAGATGTCCATTTTACCCATCGCCACCTCAAGCGGACCGAATCCAGATAAAACGGATGTTCGTTTAAGGTCGTGCGGGGAGTTGGCCTTATTATCTTTGGGTTTGCTTGACCGACTGCTGGGTGTGCTCCTTCCGTTTCCGCCCTTCAAAACGAAGGCTTGGACTGTGTGTACTATCTTCACTGTCACCGTTTTATGGCAGAGTGATCAGGAGTATCGCAAGTCAAAGGTACGCTAGCTGACGATGATGCCACGTAGACAGAAAAAAATGAGCTAAATCTGCGGTGAGCGTGGATTGAACACGCGACCTTCAGATCTTCAGTCTGACGCTCTCCCAACTGAGCTATCCCCGCTTCATGTTTTAAAACGGATTACTGGTCTAATGATTAAGTATTACGGATCAGCACGAGCGGTATCCTGCTTGGAACTGGGATTTGCGCCCAAACTTTGTTAACGTCCTCTGTCTTCTTTTTTTTTTGCGGGGGCTCACATGTCTTCAATGGTTTGGGCTCACATGGATGTCCTCATTTTAGCCCAACCCGGCACTCGTGCAAATGAGGAAAATGTCAATGAAGACATCATACTACTACTTTGCCTTTCAGTCCACAGAGTGTCCGTCACACTCTTCTCAAGTCTAAAAAAAAGGGGGAGCTGCTAGGTATCGCTCGTAGCGAGCAGTACAGTTCGCGTCGCCTGCCCAACACGGGCCTCGCCCAGCCAGCGCAAGCAGAGCTAAAAAGGAGAGGGCACTGCTTTTTTTCCATTTCTTTTTAATTTTTTATTAGTTTGAGAAAAAAAATCATGAATACAAAAAAGAATATGTGAAATAAAAAAATTTCAAACAATGTTAGTGAATTCGGAAAATGTTCACGAGTTAAAAAAGTGTTCTTAAATTCAATATTATACACGAATTCAAATAATGTTCATGAACTCTAAAAATGATTGGGAATTCTATTTTTTTGTGAATTCGAAAATATTCATGGATCTGAAAATGTTCATGAATTTTAGAAATATCGTGATTTCAGAAATTTTGCAAATTTAATAAATGTTGCGGATTAATATTTTCAATTTTTTAAAGTTCATGAATTTGAAAAAGGGATAAAAATGATTTTTTTAAAGAAAACCAGAACTAGAAAAAAGAAAACAGAAAAGAGATTAAAATCGGATGAAAGGTTCGAGAACCTTCCCAAAAATAGATGGAAGGTTCTGGAAGCTTCATAAAACCATGCTTCAGCTCCCGCTAGGACTACCGCTAGTGGACCAGCTTGCGAGGACCAAGGAGCACCTGTAGTGGGCGAGCACTATCGCTAGTGTTGCAACAAGCGATACATAGCATTCGTGCAGAAAGGGGGGTTAGGGCATCTTGAATTGCTAGTAATCAATTATGAGGTATACTGATTTTTGTAGGAGCACATTATGTTTAATTGTTAATTTATTTGCATTAATTATGAACAAATGTCTTAGTGTGTATACATTTCATTGCAGATAAGTGACACCCAATCCCACCTTCTCATTGGCACTGTTACTTCATAAAGAGGAAAAAAATGCAACTGTCAGTAACTTTACGGATTGGCACCACAATGTGACGATTTGTTCTGAAAAGTGCTAAAAAGAATATTTTCTTGAGAAAACTCTCGGTGATCCTCCACCGGATAACGCTGCTCAGGATTATATAAAATGTATAGTATCAGACAAGGAGTGATGGATTCCTTAGCATACAATGTATCATGCTTGCATCTATGGAACCAGAACTTCAAAAGCGTTCTAAAAATTATGGTGTTCATGAGATAATCGCGGAGATGACAGCTTTGTGTTCAACTACAGGCAAAAGCTGGAAAATATGAGATGCAAGATGGAACTTCAGTGAGCCAACACTTACTCAAGTTAGCTGGGTATTGGCTGGAGGCTTTAGGCCTTAAATTTCCACCTGAGTTGGGCACTGATCTTGTCCTCGCATCTCTCCCTAGGTATTGGGCACCTGGGTATTGGCTGGGTATTGACTCTTCCTCCTCTCTCTCCCCTCTTTTTAGCATTACATCGAACAAGTTGTGTGCACACGCTTGGGTATTTCTCCGGTGCCACCTCTCTGCCGCAGCTGCCGCGGCGACCTGGGCAACGGCGAGTGCACGGCATGCGTGCGGGACGCCCCGCTCCGCAGCTCAACCAGGTGTGCGTCGGGGCTTGGAGGCGCGTCGGCCGCGCCCCGCCGCGGCCACCGTGCTCGACCTCTTCATCCTCGACCCCGCGCAGGCAGGCGACAGCGCCGCCGCGTATGGGCTGTACCAGCGCCGTGGCTACCTGGGCAACGGCGAGTGCGTGGCGTGCGTGCAAGACGCCATGGCGCAGCTCAACCAGGCGTACGTCGGGGCGCCCTGGCGTAGCTCAACCAGGTGTGTCCTGTACATGGCATCGCTGCAGCTGGAGGGGTGCTAGTGCGCTACGACAGCACCAACTTCATGGGCCAGCCGCCCAGCCCGACACCGCCATGGTGTATACGGCAAGTGCAGCACCTGCACCAGTGGCGACGCCGACTTCCTCAGGGGCCGGGACGCCGTGCTGGGCGGCCTGCAAGCAGTGGCCAGCGGGTACAAGGTGAGCAGCTCCGACAGCGTGCAGGGGGTCTCAAAGTGCCTGGGCGACCTGGCCGCGGCCGACTGCACGGCGTGCCTGGCGCAGGCGGTCGGGCGGCTCAAGGGCACCTGCAGCACGGCGCTGGCCGCGGACATGCACCTGGTGCAGTGCTACATCAGGTACTGGGCCAGCGGCTACCGCCCCAACGACCACAGCGCCTCCAAGCCCTGTCGCGATTTTTGCTGGTGATGGCGACCAGCGGTGTAGAGTGCCGTGGATGGGACGGCGGAGGCAGCCGACGCGGTGCGCTTGGCGAAGTGTCGCATGACGGGGAGGAGGCGCGATGAGAGGGACAGCGGCTGGAAGGTCGCGACCGTGTGCTGTGCTGCCTCCCGCCGCCGTCGGCGGTAGCTGCGGCAAAGAGGAGGTGGCACCGGAGGAATGCCGAGGCGTGTGCACACAACTTGTTCGACATAATGCTAAAGAGAGGGGAGAGAGAGAGGAGGAAGAGTCAACACGCTTATGTGGCATTTTTTGCCAAGTCAACTCCTGACGTGTGAGCCTCATCTGTCATAAACACGCTCAAACGACCCTAATCCGTCAATCAGTGTTACTTGCAAAAAGATTACGCTAGACATGGTGTTTTCTGCCAAAAAATGTATAATAGTGTTTTGTGCTAACCTAGCCTTCAATGTGATGTTTTCTTGCAATTTACTCCTCCCTAGGAGCTATAATGGCTTTACCATGAATTATTACATGAATGGGGTGAACAAGAGTCTGAATGAATATTTCAACATGCTCAAGACCGCAAAAGTTGAAACACATAAGGACATTAATCATGTGATGGTGGTGAACAAAACAACCAACTTCAAGAAGAAGGGTAAGGCCAAGAAGGGTGTCGGTAAGAACAACTCAATGGAAAGCCTAAAGGTGGTGCGTCCTCTGATGTGGCGGGGGGTCGACCTCCCAATCCAGATCTCATGCAGCCGCGCACCCACAATCACAGATAGTTGAATGGGGAGGAAGCCCCGCGGTACCTGAGGCGGGGAGGGAGGGAAGGGCTAGCGGTGAGGGTGGGAAGTACAAGTAGGAGGGGGTGGCCGGCGGCATCTGAGCGGCCGACGTCGATGGAAGCCGATGGACTATCACAAGAGCGGGCCGGCATGACTACTTTTTTTCATGTCAGCTCGAGGATCCACTAGTACGAGATCCCAACGTAATCTTAGCTTGTACTAATAACAAATATCAAGTCAACACTCAATACCATGTCAACCCATTAATATCAACTACTGTCAAAGACGCTTTTATATTATGGGATGGAGGGAGTACCTATATGTGGGCAAGTGTTTGTCTTCGATATTTTTAGAATCATACTTGTTACCATTGATGGATACCTTAAAATTTCAAGGTGCAACAATCAACAGGTTTTGATTTTTTTTTTCTAGTATTTTTTTATTTTACTGTTCTAACGGGGTGCTCTTGAAACCATGTTCCAAAAATTCCTGTCCAGCAACAAATAAACAAATTTACTAGGTATATATTATGCAACAACTACAAAACAACCAATACAGCAGAAAATAAATATCCGACCTCTCACCCCCAAAAAGTTTATATTGAAATCTCAAAAAAAGAAGTTTATACTGACTTGTGTAAAAGCAAACAAAATCAGCTGCTACGAAATTTAGCAAGATAGATGACTATATACTCGCAAGGAAATCCATTTTGTGGGGCGACTATAACAAGCCATACATTACATATTGGGTGTAAGACGTGACACACATAAAGCACATTTGATCAGCATCTTCACTAAAAATAGCATTGTGAACTCCAACCAGGTAACCAGACTAATCTAACGAGAACCAGTGCTAGAACTTGATGAGCGGAAAGGCCATAGGAACGAGAACGGGTTCCTTCTCCTCTGACGCCCGCTGGTTCTCCCACTGCTACTTGAGCTGCTTGAACTGTCATTTTGGTTGGTTGATCTTGAGCGTGAGCAGCTGGCACCACTAGAGCTCTGTGTGGGCAGCTCATATCGGCAAACAGGACAGGAATTGTGTTGCTCTAGCCAAGGAAGTATGCAATCAGAGTGGTATAAATGCTTGCATGGCATCTCTCTTGCTTCTGATCCCAGTTCAAACTTGTCCTTGCAGACAGGGCAATGCGAGTCTCCAGTGAGATGCCTGGCAGTGATCCTAACACTAGGCATGGCATCAATCGATGACTGAGAGGCAGGTGGTGGCCCTCGACGATCATTATGAGTCAACTGCTCAATCAGATCTTCCAATCCAGGCCCAACAAAGTAATCTGCAACATCTGCCCTCCGCATGCCAACACCACGGCGTCCATTGACGAAAACGTCGAAACCACTATTGGCCTCTGAGAGATGACCGGGGAGCTGGCCACGGAAGAGCAACCATGGCCCTGAACCAAATTCCGTCTCCAGGTCAGATAATATGCTTGGCCTTCCTCTTACATCAGCCTCTCGATTCATGCTCCCCATTCCATGTCGCATCACGGTAGACATTGCCTCCATGATCCCGAACCTTGGGTCACGATGAAAATCACTATACATCCCAACAAATTGGCTCATGAGAGCATCGACATCATCCATTTCAGCCACAAAGCCAGCATCACAGTAAGGACACTCCATCTCCCGTCCACGCGGCCTAACCCGCTGTCTACACTGGAAGCACCAATATGTCTGCCGACCTCCTGACATTTCTTCAGGTGCACTGCCTCACAAATAAACCAAAAGGAAGCGGATCTCCTCAGATCTGCAAAATAGACATAATAGCCAAGAGCTCAGCAACAAATTTCAAACATGACTTACACAATCACACTAGACTGCACACACAACCTTCCACACAATTATCCCAACATAGATAAGCGAAAAGATAAAAGACAGTATGCGTATGGTCCAAGATCAGTCTAAATAAGCAAAGTGCGTACTCGAGGACTTGTTAACATTGTGCAGCAGTTTATAATACTGCACTATGTCTAGATCATTTTACCTTGCTTAAAAAGTTGTTCCAACAAAGATAAGACAAAACTCGGAAGACAAAAACCATAGGGACCTTCACAGTCGAAGATCAATCCAACCAACTGAAAGGGATACTGTAGGATCCAAAAAATTCTTCAGCTGGCAATACTACACTAAGGCCCTGCTTGGATATCATGTAAATATATGCAGCTGTATTAAGATACAGGGTTATTTTACTGGCCACAGATGAAACCACCGGAAACCATTTCCCGTGTAAAGAAAAACTTTCGGGACTTGTTTGGATAGCACACAAGTATATTCCACAAACACGCATCTGCAACTCCAGAATCAATTCTTACAACTTGTGAACAGTCACACACCACAGATGTAAGTTACAGACCAAGTCCATATCTCTTGTACATAAACATCAATTTGGCACACATAAACTAGAAATTAATTGATCAAGATTTCAATTTTGACACGGGAGGAAACGAAGTTTCCAGTGTGTCAAATCAAATACAAGACGAAGCTGAGACCCAGCTGATGCAAGAAAGGTTTGTTTGTCCGCGTTCACGCCAAGCACCTTTGCCACATACTAGAAGAATTAAACGAGATACAGAGATCCACGGGCAATACGATTGGACTTTTACCTTGGGGCCTCAGGAACCCCTTGTTTACTCTGCAAGGAGGAAGGGGCGGGTGTCTTGATCGGCGGCGGCAAGGCTAGGCTAGGCCGACCGCAGGAGAGGAGAGGAGAGGACACGGGGTACGCTGCGCCGGGGAGATCCCGCGAGTTTGGCCGCCGCACTCGTCGCCCTCCTGTCACTCCGAGCGCTGGATCTGAGCGGAGGAGGATCCCCGCGAAAAAGAAAGAAAGAAAGAAAATAGGGGAGGAGAAGGGTGAAAGGCGGGCGGGGTATATGCCGCCGAACGTCTCTGTGCCGTTCGGGTCTGGATAGTAGTCGATACTCAAGGGCCAGGGCATCGATCCTCGGTTCGCCGGGAGTACAATGATGGCCGGCATGTGGGTCCGTGACCATGGTTGTCAGGGTGGAGGAATGGCATCTTGCGCTTTTTTAATCGTGGGTTGGGAGGGTGCTGATGCTGCGTGTCGGGACGCTGGGTTGATAGGGCATCTCGCCCCCCAGACGTTTAGATCGAGGCGTCTCAACTTTTTTTTTCCCATCCAACACGGTGTGTTAAACGTCTGTGCATCCGAATTCTTGCAAAACGGATCATGATCTGAGGAGGTTTGCGCGCGTCTGGGCCTCCCCATCCGAATTCTCGCAAACCGATCATAATCTGGGGGAGGTTCGCAGGCGTCTGGATCTTCGTCATGTAGAATTCCGACACCTCTCACCCATTTAAATCCCTTCTTTCGTATCACTTTCTTTTTTTAACTTCATTCCCACTTTTTGTTCTATACATTGCACCCTCCTAGTCTGGTGCCGCCACTTATCACTCCGGTCAGCCCACCAGCGCATCTGTCCGT
>NC_057802.1:547120692-547148464 GCF_018294505.1 Triticum aestivum
GAATTCGTATGAAGCCGGGTATTGCTTATATTTGTGACAACCCGCCTTAATAGGGATGATATATATAGTACTTATATCAATAAGGCATTTCTTCTTTTTCGGGAGCTCATTCGCAAAGAACTCCAGAATTAAGTGTGCTCAGCTTGAAGCAATTTCAGGATGGATGACCGACTGGGAAGTTAATCACAGGTGCGCGCGAGTGAGGACAAAGTGTGTATGAAAGACTAGTGTTGATCTGTGGGGCTAGTCTACATCTCACCAGGAGTTACGGCCAGTAACCGGCGGGTGTGTCCGGGGCGTCACAATACCCCTCCCCCTCCCCCGGTCGACGTTGTACATGCCGAACGCCATGCCTAACACACCATTAGAAAAAAGGTTGTTAGTGGCGCACCTGTTTTTGCTATTAATGGCGCACTATAGGTGCGCCGCTATTAACACGCCACTAGTAACAAATAGTAATGGCGCACCTGGTAGTGCGCCATTACTATGCCTCCTAGGGGCCATATTTACCTTCATGTATGCCCCCAAGTGCGCCATTACTATGCCCCATAATAAAGTGCGGAAAGTGCGCCATTACTAATGGCGTACCTATAACTAGTAATGGCGCACTTGTTGGAAATATGCCCTAGAGGCAATAATAAAATGGTTATTATTGTATTTCCTTGTTCATGATAATTGTCTATTGTTCATGCTATAATTGTATTAACTGGAAACCGTAATACATGTGTGAATACATAGACCACAACATGTCCGTAGTAAGCCTCTAGTTGACTAGCTCGTTGATCAATAAATGGTTATGGTTTCCTGACCATGGACATTGGATGTCATTGATAACGGGATCACATCATTAGGAGAATGATGTGATGGACAAGACCCAATCCTAAGCATAGCACAAGATCGTGTAGTTCGTTTTCTAGAGCTTTTCTAATGTCAAGTATCATTTTCTTAGACCATGAGATTGTGCAACTCCCGGATACCGTAGGAATGCTTTGGGTGTACCAAACGTCACAACGTAACTGGGTGGCTATAAAGGTGCACTACAGGTATCTCCGAAAGTGTCTGTTGGGTTGGCACGGATCGAGACTGGGATTTGTCACTCCGTATGACGGAGAGGTATCTCTGGGCCCACTCGGTAATGCATCATCATAATGAGCTCAATGTGACTAATGAGTTAGCCATGGGATCATGCGTTACGGAACAAGTAAAGAGACTTGCCGGTAACGAGATTGAACGAGGTATTGGGATACCGACGATCGAATCTCGGGCAAGTAACATACCGGTAGACAAATGGAATTGTATACGGGATTGATTGAATCCCCGACATCGTGGTTCATCCGATGAGATCATCGTGGAACATGTGGGAGCCAATATGGGTATCCAGATCCCGCTATTGGTTATTGGCCGGAGAGGTGTCTCGGTCATGTCTGCATGGTTCCCGAACCCGTAGGGTCTACACACTTAAGGTTCAGTGACGCTAGAGTTGTTATGGGAAATAGTATGTGGTTACCGAAGGTTGTCCGGAGTCCCGGATGAGATCCCGAACGTGACGAGGAACTCTGGAGTGGTATTGGAGTCCGGAATTGTTCTGGGAGTACCGGGTGACGACCAGCGTGACCGAAAGGTGTTTCGGAGGCCTCGACAAGCGTTGGGGGGCCTTGTGCGCCCCTCCCAACCCCTCTCACGTAACGTGGAGAGGTGGGGGCGCCTCCCCTAGGGCAGCCACCCCTCCCGGCTTGGGGGTCAAGTTTCCCAGGGGTGGTGGCGCCCAAACCCATCTAGGGTTTCCCCTGTGGCCGCCGCCCCTCCCCTAGGGAACCCTAGGGCGCCTCCTCCACCCCCTTCCCCCTATATATAGTGAGGGAGAGAGAGGGCAGCTGAAAGAACATGCGGTGCCCCCATGTTTGGTTTTGGTAATTGATGACAATATCTATGGACTAATGGTTGCCTTGAGTTATATTTGAAGGATTTGTCCGTAGGCATTTCTTGAAGTTCATGTGTTGGTTTCAAGGAGTTTATGTGGTGACCAAGGTGTTATTAAGGAATTATCCAAAGATTGGTCATGTGAGAGTTGAGCTTATTGCAAGCATGTCTTGGAGAAGAAGATTGTGTGATCATTCATGTATATCTTCAAGACATCATCCAAATGAAGAGAGTTGGTTGATCAAGACTAAGTCAAGAGTGAATCAACTTGATCAACTCACAAAACGTAGAAGATGTACCGAGAGGGATCAAGCGATCCCATGGTGTGGTAAGAATTGTCAATTACGCTTTGTGTACTAACCCATGATCTTCGTGAGAGTTCTTTGTGGGGTTAGGTTGCGGTGTGCAAGTTCAAGTGAAGCATCATGAAGAGATCAAATGCTTGAAGCTTGCCGTCCATTGTGGTGACAATGGACTTGTGAAGATGTTGCGGTGTGCAAGTTCAAGTGAAGCATCATGAAGAGATCAAATGCTTGAAGCTTGCCGTCCATTGTGGTGACAATGGACTTGTGAAGATGTGCGGAAGAGTGGCTCACCCATAGTGGAGCATGGGGGAGCAATCAACTAGTCTTCATCGAGCCAACGCAACCAAGAAAGGTGGTCCAACTTGAGGGAGTCAAGATCGTCATCATCTAGCTCAAGTGGACCATGTGCAAGGTAAAGGTTTGCTCTTGATAGGTTTTCTATTTTACCGGTCTCATGATGGTAGTTGGGAGACCGGGTTATAGGATCGATTGCCGTACTATCAAGGGGGGCTCTCGGTGAGTAGCTTGATCGTATCGTTCATAGAGAGCTCAAACCATTGCATCCTTGCATCATCTTTATTGGTTCTTGTTTGGTTCTTCTCTTTGTGAGTTTTGGAGCTTATGGTCATCTTGATGACAAGCTCGAGTTCATCGAAAACGGAGTTCACTCGCATCTTCTATGATGTTTTCGATGTTGGAGGTTATGCCGGTTCTTCTCGGTTGGAGGTTTCACTCCTCTATTTGTTGGCATACCTCCGCTGTTTTGATGCTACTCGTCTTCCTCTATCCAACAAGTTTGAGTTTGCTCAATTCGGAGGTCATATGCAGAAGTTATGGCAGTTTTGGTTTCCTAGCGGTAGTACCGCGGGCCGGAGCGGTAGTACCGCTTGGGTGCTACAAGCGGTAGTACTGCTCCAGAGCGGTACTACCGCTGGTAGCCCCCAGCCGTAGTACCGCTGCGGTCTCGTGCTAGTACCGCCTCGATTCGAGGGGTCTTTTTTCGTGTCGGGTTTTACGGTACTAGCCGCGGCAGTGGGGGCCGTAGTACCGCTCGTATGCGGTAGTACCGCCCTGACCACCGCAGTAGTACCGCTCTGGGCCCAGCGGCAGTACCGCGAGGGGGAGCGGTAGTACCGCTGGCCAAGCGGTAGTACCGCTCTCTGCGGGGCTGGTGTGGGGGTAACGGTTGGATTGTTCCCCCCCACTATATAAGGAGGTCTTCTTCCCCAATGAACCTTATCCTTTGAGCTCGTGTTCTTCCCCATTGTTGACCTTCTTCGAGCTTGTTAAATCTCAATCCCTCCATGGATTCTTGCTAGTTTTTGAGGGAAAAGAGAGAGGAGATCTAGATCCACATTTCCACCAATCGCTTTCTCCTCTATGTGAGGGGAACCCATTGGATCTAGATCTTGGAGTTCTTGGTGTTCTCCTTCTTGTTCTTCCTCTCATTTTTCTCCCTAGCATTAGTTGCTTCGGTGGGATTTGAGAGAGAAGGACTTGGGCACTCCGTGTGCCCTTGCCATTGCATTTGGTGCATCGGTTTGAGTTCTCCATGGTGATACGTGGAAGTTACAAGTTGAGAAGCTTATTACTCTTGGGTGCTTGGTACCCTTGAGCTTGTTCCTCTTGGGTGCTTGGGCGCCCTAGACGGTTGGTGGTGTTCGGAGCTCAATCATTGTGGTGTAAAGCTCCGGGCAAGCGTCGGGGTCTCCAATTAGGTTGTGGAGATCGCCCCGAGCAATTTGACGGGTTCCGGTGACCGCCCCCAAGGGTTGCCAAAGTGTACGGGTTCGGTGACCGCCCTCAAGGGTTGCCATTTGTACGGGTTCGGTGACCGCCCTCAAGGGTCCCTCAGTGGAATCACGGCATCTTGCATTGTGCGAGGGCGTGACGAGATTACGGTGGCCCTAGTGGCTTCTTGGGGAGCATTGTGCCTCCACACCGCTCCAAACGGAGATTAGCATCCGCAAGGGTGTGAACTTCGGGATACATCATCGTCTCCGCGTGCCTCGGTTATCTCTTACCCGAGCCCTTTACTTATGCACTTTACTTTGTGATAGCCATATTGTTTCTTGTTATATATCTTGCTATATAACAATTTTTTTATCTTTTTTTTTTCAAAACTAGTAATGGCGCACCACACACCAGGTGCGCCATTAGTAATGTGGCCAATAATGGCGTACCTATATATAGCAGCGGCACACCACATACATGGTGCGCCATTAATGTCCATATTAGCTATAGCCGTTTTTTAGTAGTGTACAAGTGTCCGGCAAATGTCATTGAGCTTTTTTACGTTCTCGTTGTTTCTTTGGAGCAAGCACAATGGTGGGGGGTTCGGTGACGGAAGAGGAGTTGTTATACAATACGTGGTTGGGCAAAATGACTTTGTAGGCATGAAGCGGGGGCATAGTATTTTGGCAAAATGTGCATTCTTGGTTTTAATGAGCAAAATCACTTCGCACCCTTCCACTTTGCATGTGATACATGATTGCAACGTGAAGTTGCTAGCCCATCCATGGTATACCATCTCAAACTCCGTCATGAAGTTGAAGTTGGCCACTGGGCACGTCAATCATGAAGATCGTAAGTTTTGCTTCTTGTTGCTTTACATGTTGGTCAACTTATTGATTCTCTCAAGGTTGCAACTTGATGATCATCACGTTGTGTAGCCCAGACACGCTACCGCACTGTACCAATCAACGGAGAGCAAGCCAATCATGTTGATGCATATGGATGAAGCTCAAGGTGCACATCGTCTGGATGACCAACATTTGCAGATACGGATGCATTGTTGACCTCGATTAACGTTGCATTTGGATCGATAAATTTGAAAAATGTGTTGAACATCCATTTTATTTTAGATGTAATATTTATATTTGAGCTATTGTTGTATTAGGATAATTGCATATTATTGAAGGATGAATAGTGCTAGTGCTATTACTTATGTTCAATGCTCTGGGCATAGGAAAAAAATAGAGGTGGGCGTTTGATGGACATGCTTGGACGACGGCTCTTGTATCCGTTGCGAACACGTTCGGACACATAGGCGGACGAATAATGCCATCCAATTTATGAGGCGCCGTCGAAGATGCCCTTAGTTAATACCGGTTTGACAAAATTACGCGATTAGTTGTCATGGCTTCACCAATCAATTGGCTAGCGTTTATGCTCCTTGACCCTAATGTTTCTGTTGCAACCTTAGCTTGAAGCCCTCACAATCAAATTTCGGATTCTAGCCTCGATTTTGACTGAGTTCTCATCCTAGTAGGTCCCTATGATCAACACATGGGATTTTGAGACCTTTACGGATGTGTGTGTCGCCTTTGTGGAGTTGCTCGGCTGGGGAGAGGGTGGACGTTAGGCAGTCGGCGACGGGGGTAGGGTGTGTGATGCGCTTCGTTGCTGTTGCAGGTGCGACTAGAGGTTGGTGCATCGGTGTGAGGGTTTTCTATATGGGTGGCGCTTTACTAGTGGCATGGTTTGTTTTTTCTTGTTTCCCATACAAGCTTGGGGATAGTGGTGGGTAGGAGTGTTGTGGTATTCAACATCAGCAAGGTGTTTGGTCGAGTAAATAGCAATTTTTTTTATCACAAGTGGTGTTAAGGCTCCAAAAAATAACCACTTAAAAAAGTTGCTGATACGTACCAGTTTTTTTAAAGAAAAAGGTTTAAACACTGATGACCGATTAGACTGTTTTTTTTATATGCTACTCCCTCTGTCCCATAATATAAGAGCGTATTTGGCACTAGTGTAGTGTCAGAAACGCTCTTATATTATGGGACGGAGGGAGTACCTACTTTAAAAAATTCGCTGATACATACCGTCTTTTTCCTCTAATTTTGTCTTAGGAAAAACACTATTGACCGATTATTTAGACAAAAAAAAAGGTAATTTGCGGTGAGCGTGGATCGAACACGCGACCTTCAGATCTTCAGTCTGACGCTCTCCCAACTGAGCTATCCCCGCTTCTTGTTTTAAAACTGTTTACAGCTCTAATCTTGCGCCGAACCGAGTTTTGGCCTCAAATTCTGTTAACCGTTCCAGGTCTTGAACGGTTTGGGCTCACATGGATGTCCTCGTTGTGGCCCAACCCGGTACTCGTGTCAGAGGCCTCATTTGGCTCACCCCGTAGCAAAGCGCAGGGCAGGCATATCCTCGACTCCGAAGCCGGATTGAACAAATCTGTAGGTGCTTAAGTCTTTCATACGCTTGTCCATGTTAATAGGGATGCAAACATTGCAGCTGATAATGCTTTACTGCTAAGCATGCATCGATGGAACGTCCGGTCTGCTGCAGCTGGAGCCGTCAGGCGCCGGCGTTCCTTGCAAGTTGCATTCAGCATCACCCTAATCTACCTTCATCATCAATATGAGCTACATTGATGTTCCAAACAAAAGCCCTGTGGTGTCACAAAATAAGTCACGATATCAACCAAAGATGACACGGATACCGTGCTGCCTTCAAACAATACAAACGGCAGACATGCTCAGCGACAAGCATATCTCTCTGCCTCTGTACACCGGATACGACCGGTCTGTTGTTAACCTTACTTAATTATTCCCGCCATTACAGATCGGCATCTACTGTATAGCAGTATAATACAAAGGTCATGCATATATATAACACTATATGATCCATGATCACCTACAGCAGCAGCAGTTCTAAGCACTAGGGCAACAAAAAACAAGGGAACCATGCCATGCCATAACATGGAAGGGGCACATCACAACAAAAAGAAGCAAGGTAATCAGGAAGGAAGGAGCTTTACATTTGATGACAGTAATGGCTTGGCTTGGCTGGGCTTACTCATCAGTCCTCTCATTTTCATTCTGACTGAACATCATCAGCTCATGGAGCCAATGCCGGTGCCGCCGCGGCTACCTACCATGGCTTCAGGTCACCCTTGGGGCCCTGGGTCCAGTTCAGCGCCTTCTGCCCTGGGGTCAGGTACACGCTCTTGCTGTGCGGGAGCTTCCGCGCCAGCCCGTTCAGGATCTGGTGGAAGGCGTCCCCGGGCTGGGCCGGCTGCGGGAACAGCATGGCCTGCTTCATCGACGGGTTCGCCAGCAGCCTCTGCTTCCGCAGGATCACCTCCATCGGGATGGAGGTCAGGATGGTGTCAAGCTTGGGGACGTCGTCCTCCGCGACGAACACGCCGATCTCGTCCCACGGGATGGCGTCCGCGAAGGGCAGCACGATGTCGTCCGCGATGATCACCGGGATGCACCCGAACACCACCGCCTCCACGAGACGGGGGCTCCACGGAGCCCAGCCTAGAGGGCAAAGGCAAAAGATGGCGCGCTGCATGTCCTCGTAGTAGGTGGGCGGGTGGTCCGTCGAGATGTCGAACAGTGGGTTGTTCTTGAAGTTCTCCCACACCGACGCACGGGCACCTCTGCATTGCACATATAGCAGGTACGTCAAGACTTTTGTGCCCCAATAATTCATTAAGAATGATGATTATGAGGAGTACCACATGTTTTAGATGTGCATACCTTGCATAGTAACCACCCTCGGGGTCATTCGCCGTATCGTAGAACAAACCACGGAAATACACAAAGATGGACCGCGGGGTCTCCGGGGGTACAAGGTGAGTTTTCATTTTCTGGGGAGGAGCATATGGTGGGATGTTGATTGAGCCCTCCTTTAGGCAGACATGATCCTTCTGCCCAAATGTCTGGACAAGTGTAGCGCGGCGAAGCAATGGAAGGATCCCCCTTTCAATCGCCTTCTCTTCCTGAACCATGGCAATGCAAATTGCATGTCAGAGAAAGATTCTACTAGAACAGAGCATGCAGTTTGTTTCCATCTAAGATAAAATGCAGATTACGCTACATAATCAAATGAACAGCTGCCAAAGTCTGATACTGCAGGCGTGCAAAGTGTCTAATAAGTGTGCAAAAATATATTCATTCCATGTTTCAGTGGTAATACATAGTTGGAAGATTCAGGCTTTCCATCTGTGCTCTATGACTCACCTGATAATGGAAGCACGCCCCAAAGTCATGTGGCACGACGAAGAAATGATCAGCACCCGCCGTCCGGTTCCAGTAGGGCCAGTGCGAGGAGATGAACTGAACTGCACTCCTCATGATCCGCGGAGACTTGAAGGGCAAGGGATGGCCCCACGGAGTAAGGTCACAGGTGGTGTACACCGGAGTGTAGAACCAGTCGGCCTCCTCCGGGTTCATGGTCCGGATAGCGCTCGACAGCAGGAACCGGTGCATGAATATCTCGGCGGCAAACATGTGGCTGAGGCATCTGGAGTCCTTGGCCACCATCTTCTTGTTGTACTTGGTGGGCAGCTCGTAGACGTACACCTTCAGCCTCCCGACGGGATCATCCTCCAGCACATCACCAGCACTCCCTGAATTTCCATCAAACCAAACGTGATGAGAAATAGTATTAGGTACTGCCACAGCACAATCACCATAGCTAAAAATACAGAGCTATGGAACAGTTTGAGTGGGCTGTTGGTAGAATATGACACGGGAACAGACAATTTAGACTTTAATCACAGGGAGGTTTAATAGTAATAATGTGTGAAGTTTGGCAACTGAGGTAGGCGCTCTTGCTTATCTACAAAGTCAGACATGCTCTCCCTGTCGGTGACCAAAGTCGGAACATGCGGCGCATAATAAAATCCTATCAGGGTCTCGAGATCTTGGCACGAATTGGTCTAGCGGCCGCAGATCTCATGCCGCTCGCCTTCTTCCCCAACCCCAACCGGCAGGATTCGCTCCAAAAGCAGTACGGATGGATGCCCCCAAATCAGATCCCATGCACAGCGGAAACGCACACGGAACCGCGGATTTTTGGGGATCAATCGAACTCGGTGGCACAAGCATTGCGCCGGCAGGAAGAAGAACAGTAGAGACTAGCAGAGCATCAAAGGCTGGAAAGAAAAAGGGAGCATTTTTTTTTCTCTCTGCAGCTGAATCGCGCATAGTTGCATACCTTCGATCCTCTCAGTGTCCTGGCCCCTGACGACGACGTCGGAGCAGGAGAGGAGCAGCGCGAGCGCGGCCGCGAGGGCCAGCATCGCCCGCGGCTTCCCCATCGCCGCCGCCCGCCCGCAGCTCCCCGTGCGCCTCCCTGCTCAGCGCCAAGAAGGACGGAGGAGAAAGGCAGAGGGTGGGGAGGAGGGGGAGGGGAGACGGGCGAATCTGCTGCCGCTCGTTGGCGAGCAGGGGAGGGAGGGGGCCGGGGGGAGTCGGAGGGGAGAGGAGAGGGGCGTCGGGTGATAATAATGCGGAGGAGCGAGCGGGGCGGAGGTGGAGGCGGAGGGTGGTGGTGGTGGGAGCCGGCTCGGCCCTCGGTGTCAATGATGAGCTAGCTGTCGGCGGAGCAGGTTGGTGGGACGCTCACCTCAAGAGTCAAGACACACGCGCGCGCGCGCAGTAAATCCAGCACCGTATCTGTAAATGCTACACGTACCACGGCCCACGTATTTAGGGATGATGAGGATTTATTAGCGAAGCCCAGCACGTTACTAGTGGCGTGCACGTAGTGATTCTGACAGGTAAAATGGGATTTTTTTTCTGGTTAGGAACAGGCGTCCAATCTATTACATCCGTCTCAAAGATAAATGTAAGACATGTAATTTAAGACGAAGGGAGTAGTACACTGATCAAATACATAACATCCTGAAAATAAAGAAAATACATGACTGGGAGGCCGATTCTTCTTCCTCTAGAACGGGCTGATGTCATGTCGACCCGCTGCATCACTATGATAAGAGTGTGCCAGTCTTTGTTGATTTGTGAACGAGAAGTGATCAAGGGCAGGATCCTGCCAGACCAGCAGCCCGAAGAAGTTGTTGAAGCTTACATCATCGATAGATCCATAGATCCAAAAACCCAACCTCCAAAAAACCTCACAATCATCACACCGGCATCGCAAGGTCATACCAACGTGATGGAGAAGAGGCTAGAGGACCAAAGTGCAAACAGAAGTCGTCGCCGCCGCCATAGCGACAAACCCTAATTGAATTGTATCGCCACAGTCGGCATGAATCTATACCAATGGGCCATCGATGCCACCGCAGTCGACACCGTCAAGATGGAGAGGCTCGAGATTAATTTATTCGTCAGACCGGCATCATCACCACCAACAAGGCGTTGTCGCATAACCCTACTAAAAGCCCTAAAGCAAGGAAGGGGGAAATTAGAGCTCCATCTGGTGGATCGGGGTCCTCCTACACTCCCACACCGACGAATCTAGCAAAGGAGGAGAGGGGCGGTGACCTACAGACAAATGAGGGGTGGAGACGCAGTGCACCCAGAAAGTCTCATGTATAGGGTTTGAAGAAGATAGCCTGATTATGGATCACAGAGAAGCAAATATTGTCTAAGCTAATGCTTTGTTATCGGTGGAATATAGCATCAGTTATCTATTTTTAGTTTGTTGAGATTTTAAGAGATGTTCAGGTTCCGCGTAGATGAACACTATTCTCTCTCTGTCCCATAAAATAAGATGTTCTTGAACTACTAGTGCTTTGTGCGCCTCCTAGACCTCGCCAGCCCATCTCCTCGGCATGCACCGAGGAGAGGAGAAGCAGTATCTTTGATAACCCGTCGTTGCACCAGAGTGACGATAATGATTATGAGCAGCAACTGCACTGTCGACTACTGCGGTGCTCCTTCGACAATCGAGCATCGTCGCGACTACATCCAGTCGGACACTGTGACAGTTGTTCGACTAGATGAATCATGGTAAAACCCTTCTTAGGTTTCGAGAGAGAATTTGCGCGATTCCGAAGGTGGTGATTTGTGTGCTGCTAGACCTAAATTCCCATCATTACTACAAACCCTAAAACCATTTATGAGAGTAAAATATTGCTTCCCTAAAAAGAGAGTAAAATATTGCTTGTACTCCAGTAGAGATGGTAACAGTCGTGTGAACGGGCGTTCAGTTAGTTGATTATAAGCGCGCAGAGGAGGCGAAAGTTAGGCTTTTGCTGGCAGACGGAGACGATGGAGCAATCAATCATCCCGGGAGACGCGGCCGGAGATTACTCCGGTACATGAAATCCAACCGGACGCCGCCGACTGGAGCGACGTACATCTGGCCTTTTTTGGCGGGGTCCAGCGAGCCAAACCGCGTATTTAAGAGAGAAGCCTGTCCCACCTTTCCATCCGTCGGTGGCCATGCATGCTTGCCGCACAATCAATCCAACGCCGTGCCGCCTGTCCTCCTCCTTTGACTTCACTTGCGGCCAGCGGCGGCATCTGTGATCTGTCGTCTCCCTCCCGCTCGCTCGGTCGCTCGTCGCCGTCGTCGGCTGGTGTTGCTCGTGTTCGGCAGGGGTACTTAGTTAGGTACCAGTAGACTACACGCAGGGGAGTAGGTCGTCGTCGTCTTCTTCCCTCTGTGTTGTGTGTGCTGACACTTGACCCGCACGTACGTGCGATTTAAGCTGGACATGTTTGGTCCCTGACCGGATCGATCGATACTGTAAACAGAGGTGGTTTGGTGGATGGCCTTTGCACGCCGATCGCCCGCCGTCGGCTAGATTTTGTAAACAAACCTACACAACAGACAAATCTTGAAAAACTGACAAGGAATTCATATATTAGGGGAATATAAGAAACCATGGAAACATCATCTGAATTACGGAAAGATATTTAAAATCCAAAAATATTGAACATTTAGACAAAAAAAGATATGCTACAAACAATCGTCCATTGAGAATTCTCATTGCCACCATTCTCTAGTTTCATGTTTCAACGTTATTGCTATTTTCTCAATTTCTGACATACGTACCCATATTCTTGTCTCTTGTCTAGGATATCTATCATGATTAAACAACATTCTTATTCGTTTTCATCTAGAATGCTTATCATGATTTAACAAGCATTCGTATTCGTCTTCCCTCTCCTATTATCTGCTTCCTTCTCAAAAATGCTGGTTGGTGCCGCTACGTGTGCAAAACCACTGCCACATCATCCACCAAACATTTCTAAACCAGCAAAGAGACCTTTATCAAGTTGACAAGTCATGTCGTCTAGGAGTATAGTATTTAAGTTGGGTGATCAAAATTATTGTTGGACAAAAAAGGCCTAACAAAAGAAATACACGAGAATAGAGAAAATATATGGGAGAACCTCCTTTTCCCTTTTAGATCAAGGCCTAACAAAAGTGAGCCATGACACAAAAGTCATGACATCGACTCTCAATTTTCATAGGAGCCAACAAACATCTGTTGGCTAATTCGGTCACATGTCCGAGCTATTCTTTTTTGCTTAATGCATCAGCAACACTTTGGACAGAGACCGCAACTAGCTAGATGCCTAATTACATATTACTCCAAGTGTCAATCACTCACTTTCCATAAGACAGGCTACCAGATGAAATCACCTTTAATAAGCAGGGCTGCAGGTGGAGCTCTTTTACCGTACAGTACCCAGCACCTGTGTTAGTTGGCATCTACTGCTTCCAATTGCGATTATATGTCAAGATCAGGCCCAAGATTTTTTCTTCTTCTTGAAAAAGATGTAATCTATTCCCCTCTGTTCTGGTTTCAGGAAGTGACAAAATTAAGCTAATGGGAGGCCCAGTCCCCAAGTTGCCACTGTATCAGGGTGATATTTGCACCGGCTGTCAAAGTTGGTGGACTAAAGTGACCGGCCATCTCAAAAAGTGACCAGTTTATAGCAAGGCTCACAGTAATCCGGATTTTCATAAAAGTAGAGGTGTAACTTGAACATTTCCCCTTTTGTTAAGGAAGGTCTAACACAAAAGGCCTGACGTGGAATCCAATTCTCAGAAGAGCCAACAAACATCGGTTGGCTAATTCAGTCACATGTCTGAACATTATTCCTTGGGAAATCAGCAACAGTATTTATACAAAGACTGCAGCTCCATATGCCTGGATTGTTACTCCAAATCTCCAATCACTTACCAGACAGGCTCCCAGATGAGATGGCATTACTTATTACAGCACTTCACCTCTTCTCCACTGTTTCTGGGGAACACAAAAGGGGGGCCAATAGAAACATCAGCTGGGTGGGTCATGTACCACAAGTCCAGAACATAACTGACAGAGATATAAGCAGGTTTGACAATCCGGAAACGCGAGCCTGTCTGAGACAATGGACAAACAATCCACATGATTGAAATCTTGTAATTTCCATTATGATATCCACATACAACGGACAAAGCGCACAATGGTTGTCATTTCATCCTTGTAATGAAGAACAAGAGAAGAGATGAAGTTATGAGGTATGCAGCCATGGACCCATGGTGGTATAATAAGCGCACAAAGTACACCAAGTTGTATTTTTTTATTAAAGAAATGACATCTTTAAGGTTCGAGAGATGCTACCAAGGCTTTTAGTTCACCTACCGGGCCAGCAGCCCAGTTCAGGAGGGGCAGAGGCTTCGGGGTAGTCAGGGAGGATCTGGGCAGCCTACATGGCTATTTGAATTTTGAACTGAGATGGGTAAGAATAGTTTATTTCATTCCAACCTTAACAATGAAGGTAATGGAAAAGAACACAACAACCAAATGGACAGGCAATTAAATGAAATGAGGCAGCGAATTCTGGAGAAATAGCCTAAATTTGATCTGTTAGTCTGTAACACAAATTCCGAGTATCTCATGGTCCAACAGCTATGAATAGAGCCACCACCCATGAGACCTTTTTGGCCTATGTTTTCTTCCATTTAAACATCCCTCCAGTCCCTTTAACTCCGCGTATAAGATTTGTGTCAAGTCAAACTTTGTAAAGTTTGACCAAATTTATATTAGAAAATATCAACATCTACAATATCAAAAACATATAATATGAAACTACATTCCATAATGAATCTAATGATATTGATTTCGTATTATGAATTGTTGATACTTATCTCTATAAGTTTGGTCAAATTAGAGATACTCTGACTTCAGGCAAAACTTATATGCAGACTAAGGACTGGAGGGACGAATTAAGGCTTCCTTGGAATTCTATTACTATACGATTCTCAAGAGCACGTAAATATTGCATGACTAGGGGACGACGACATTTTCCAACAAATAGCATAGAAGTATAGAACATGCTCCTGTCACGAGAAGCACAGAAACATATATGTATGAAATATTTCTCTGACAAAGCATTTTGCAAGACAGTAAAAGGCTAAAGACGAAGAATTTTGACAGCATAGGTACATTACCAAATGATGGCACATGTGTCATATGCGACCAACATAAAGAAGAAAAACATCTGCATAATCACCATGTTCAGCAGTGTACCAGGTCACACAGCCAGCAACAAACATTTAATCATCTCGTTTTGTATCCCAATCCTTCATCTTCTTACTTCCCTTTGGTTTAGCAATAGGTGCATTCATGCCCGCCATTTTTGCATTATATTTTGTTCGCAGCGGCCCGTTTGTAGCCCATCTGAAATTCAACAAGAAATAAGTAAGGGCCATGACTTCCTTGTTATAAGATAGGAATGACTGCCCTTTAACCAAAAACAAACTAATTGATAAATATCATCCACAAGGCTAGAATAATAACAAAGAGGGGGACAAATCAGGCATGCCAATAGAATAAATAGAGAGGGGCTATTAGTATTCTGCTGAAAAGCATACACAGAGAGTCTTCTATGTAGGCTAGTATTGTCTGGACCAAGTACTGGATAGATGGCACATGTTCTACCGATAAGCAATAGGACGATAATTAAACAGGCCAACTGAAAATTTTCAGGTAGAAAATAGTAATGCCAAAAGAATGAGTACATACGGTGCATCCCAGTCGGTAGTGTCCTCGTTAACAAGATGTGTCCACTTTGTTCTGCCACTCCGCCCGAAATGCTTGACTTGCATGACCTTGGGCAAGATGCTCTTGTCCATCTTATCTTCACCGGTGGGCGCAGAGAAATCACGGGTGTATATAGCATCTCTACCAGCTGACTGGCTGACGTCATCACCGCCTTCCTGGAAGAAGGCACCCTTGTGGTAGTACTTCTGCATAAAGTTCCACTTCTGCTTGGACTTCTGGAGAGAAGGTTTCGGGTTCTTCTTCTCCCATTCTCGGCGCTCCTCCTCGGTCATATTCCTCACCTTGTCAATCTCTTCCTTCTCCTTCAGCCTCGCATACCTTTCCTCCCTGTCCCTCTTAATCCGCGCCATCTCACGGTTCTTCCATGACTCATACTCCTCGGCTTCGTTCTGCTCATCATCCGTGTCGACATCCTCAATGCTAGCATCCTCGTTAAGCGCCTTCTGAATGTGCTCGTCCTTCCTAATCTCCTCCACCACAATCTGCCTGGTCTCGATCTTCCTAGCCTCGAGCCTCTTCCTGATGGTCTCCTCCACCTGCCGCTCCTCCTCCTCCAGCCGCTCGCGCTCGGCGATGGTGTCCCGCTGCGCCTTGGGTATGAACACGGGCTTCACCATGGCCATGCCCATCTGCTCGTCCTCCGAGTCGGTCTCGTACTCAGATTCCTCCGACTCCTGCACATCATCCTCTAGCGGCTCATCCTCCTGCGGGAGCAGCTCCTCCTCCTCCTGCTCCCTGAGGCGCTGCCTCTCCTTGATCCTCCGCCGCCTCTCCTCCTGCGCGTCCTCGTCGTCCTCCTCCTCCACCTGGGCCTCCTGCCTGTCCCGCTCCTCCTCGGCGGTGGACACGATCTCGGCCTGCCGGATGCGGCGGTGGTCGGCCCGGAGCTCCTCCTTGTTCTCCGCGCGCGTCTCCGCGAGGCGCCGGAGCCGCCGGTCGTCCTTGGGGGGGCGGTCGCGGTCGCGGTCCCCTTCCTCGGCCTTGGGGAACGCCTCGTCGAGGGAGACCTTGGCCGCCCGGAGATCGATGTCGTCCTCGGCCTCCTCGGCCCACTCGGGCTTCTTTCCCGGCCAGTAGCGCTTCACCTTGGTCTGGCCGATCTTGCCCCGGAGCTTGTCGCGCACCGCGATGGCCGCATCGCTGACCCCCGCCGCCACGGACATGGCGCTCGCGCTCGGCCGCTGGACTGCTTGGGGCGGTGACGGGGAGGGACTCGGGGAAGGCGGTGTCCAACCCTAATAAAGCGAAGACAAATCCGAGCAGGCTAGGGTTTGATTGCCGAGGGAAGGAAAGAAGCGCGTCTGATATGGATCCGGTGGAGGGGAGGAAGGGCTCCTTGGGCGGTGCTTTGGTGGGGGGTGGGAGGGGGCGGAGGCGGTGGAGGTGGAGGTTCCGGCGGCGCCGCCAGAGGAGGTCGAGCCTTCCGGAACGGGGATGAGAAGAGGGGAGCCGGGCGCCTGCGCGTGAGGCCTGGGGCGGGGGAAGGGCTTGGAGGGGGGCCGTGTGAGAATAGAAAAGGGCCCTGAGGCCGTGTAGACCACTGCCTGCGACCAAGCGGACCGCCTTACCGAGGCCCACCGCTGGGACTTCTCTCGGCCCAGCTACTTTTCAATCCAAAATCAAACACTTCTCAAATTCCGTAAAAAGCAGTTTTAAAACGCCATCCAAACTCCAAACGGATAAAACCAATTTAACTGCTGCTCACTGCGTCAAGTTGCTGGAAAAACGCCATCCAACCATGGCTGCACTATAAGCGCGCAAAGTATACCAAGTTTGAAATATTTAGTAAAAGAAAGGAGTCTAGCATCTCTCTTTTTTTTTAGGCAATCACACGAACCTTTATTATGATGTCACAATGTTTACAGGACGAACAAAAGATCTTCGGGGTGTCCTAACCAAACATGGCGGCCCACCCCTAACTTGAGAGCATGCTTCGCTAGATTGCGAGCCTCGGAATTCGAGCTCCTAAACTCATGGACGAAATTACAAAGGATAAAAGAACTACTAGGCTCTATGATGCTACCAGGCTTCAGGTCACCCACCAGGCCAGCGGTCCAGCTCAGGAGGGTCTGTCCGGGCTTCAAAAGACAGTTTTTCCTTTAAAAAAAGAAGACATTTTTGCCATATAGGAGCTTGCGAGTATCTGATGAAATGCATCTCCGGCTTGCTTGTACGACACTAACATGGAACGTACAGATTGAAAACAAGACTAACATCAACAGCTCATGTCATATGTCGTACAAGGATCGTAAAACTTTCATCGTACACGTGTAGCATCCCTCGAGCACCATAGCCTGCTTCCTTATGAAGGGTTTGCGACAAGTCGTTTGCTTCCTCTGTAACATCTGTTTCAGGATAGTCCAACTTCAGGAGTCGGAGCATCCTTCTCTGAGACAAACACACCAAACAGCTTCAGGAGTCGGATCATCATCATCCGTATGCGGTGATCACCAAGACGTAACAGAAAACCACAGCCATGGGTGGGCAACCGGTTGAGATGTCAAACAGCAGGTTGTTCTTGAACTTCTCCCAACCAGACGCGCAGGCACCTGTATGGGGCACATAGAAAGGTCAGTTCAGCAAAACAAGAAGAGGGGAATAAGAGTATTGTTCGCCGACAGACGGCCATTTTACCTGGCACACCCTTGGGATCATTCGTGCCGTCGTAGAAGGAGACGATGGAAGTATATGAAAGATGGTTTTGGCAATTTCTGTGGAGGCGCATATAGCGAAATTGCAATGGAGCCGCCCTTCAAGCAGATATGATCTTCTGTCCGAAGTTCTGAACAACTGTGCGCCTGAAATAATGGTGGAAGCAATTGTTACAGAAAGATAAAAATGGTGTTTAAAAACTTCAAGCAACCAACGCGAGGGATTTCGCTGTATGTCAGTCAGAAGGAAATGTTGTATGGGATGGTAAGTAGTTATTTTCAACTTGACAGCTAGTTATGAGTATGTACGTATGAAGGGTAGTCTGGCAGTTTTTCAGAAAAGAAAGCAAATCATTATCTGAAAAGAAAGCAGTTATGAAAAACGCCTCGTCGAGGGAGACCCTGGCCGCCCGGAGGTCGATGTCGTCCTCGGCCTCCTCGGCCCACTCGGGCTTCTTCCCGGGCCAGTAGCGCTTCACCTTGGTCCGCCCGATCTTGCCCCGGAGCTTGTCGCGCACCGCGATGGCCGCATCGCTCACCCCTGCCGCCACGGACATGTTGCTCGCGCTCGGCCGCTGGACGTGGACGGGCGACGGACGGCTTGTGGCGGTTGTGGCTTGAAGGCCGCATGCCAGTTCTTCAATATTTAGAGAGTATGTGTTAGTACGAGATCGCGCTATCAACTTATTTCATCTTTCTCGATGATTAGGACAAAATTGTATCCCTTAGATACCGTACGTGCACCTTTGTTTGGATGCCGATCTAATATTGTTACAATACGAAATACTTGAAGGCCACACGTAATTGACTCACCTACATTTTATGCTCCCACCTTTTTGTAGAAAAAGCCTCTGCCTCTGGGGAAGTGCTCACATCAACTCCAATTTGGATGGAGCTTCTCGATGGGTTAGAGCGTTTGCGAACCAAAAAGGGGAAAAACCCATCCTCCAAAGTAGTGAAGTGAGCCAGTACAATAAGACAATAGGTCTCATGGGCCAAGCCTGCTATCAGGCAGTGAGTGGGAATCAATCCTGAAAGAGAGAAGGTCTAGTGCTCTCAGAAAATATTTGATTCGCCGAAAAATTGGCTTTATCAGACCAATCCATGTTCAGAAGCCTTCCATCAAAAGTCAGTGGTCTAGGCCGCTTTCCTTGACTTTGAGTTGGATCTCATTCTTCTTCCCGGCACAAAAAGAGGGTAGACTTCATCCGAGACACATGGGTTCTTTTGCTTCCTTCAAAGAACTCGTCTTTGAGCCTCTAAAAAGAAGGGCATAGTATCCCAGCCACCTAGACCACCTAAAAGGAAGGAATTGGTCTTTAGCTTTGAGTGATCCAATCATTGGTGAATGGGTTCAGTAAGGTAGAAGGAAAGGGCCCCTCCCGACCTGGGAAATTCACAGCAGGAAAGACTGGCGCCGATCAGCGAAAGCGAACCCTTCAGTACATCGCGTTCAGCCCTCCCTCAAAATCCCATTTGTTTTATTGAGGAATCACTCTTGATCCTCTAAAGGCTCTTCTCCGTCTATAACTCAAAGTCCATCTGTCTCTCGTGGAAGCGCTTTAGAGTGCCTAGAAGATCCAGCAAACAGGGGTGCCAATGCTGTCCCAAGACCAGATCACGGTAGGTAGCTGCTTTAAAGAGGTTGGGAGACAGAGTGGTGAACAATCTTCTTCTTGTTTTCTCCGACCTAGAGCACTCTTTTTTTCAATCGTACGAAGAAACTCCGTGAAAAACCCAGCTATCACTCCTATGAGACGGCTAACTCCCAACTCCCAATACATTCTTTAGAGTCGACCAAAGGACTCGTTGGTTTGGACATAGTTTCTTTGTTCCTGTGTTTCTGTTTTGCTCTCCCCCTTTTTTCACTTAGTTTAGTTGGAATGGAAAGAGAACTTCCTTCAGTTTTTCTTTTTTTTTGTTGCCTGGTTCGGTCTCTCCGAGTGGAATAAGTGGGTCCTTCTTCTTTTTCCTGACTGATGAAGGTCAAAACTGAAGATCGAATCAAGCGGAGTCTGGATTCCTATGTTCGTACCAACTCAAATGATTGATGAATTGGATCTTGAGTATGCTCACTTCGCTACTCAGCAAGGGTGAAAGAATGACAAAGAGACTGACATCACAGAGGATGGGAAGGACCCAATCGCCTGCCTCTTTCTTGGTCCACCCCCCCTGGTGGGTACTTTATAGCTCACAACACGAGATAGGCAGATATGTGACATAGAAAAACTGCTTTCATTGACAACAAGACTCTCTTCCTGATTGGGATTGGTCTGCGCAGGATCTCCTTCCCTATGAGACTCTTGCTTCCCTTTGAAAGAGGCAGACCCCTACTTCAATTGTCATCTGACGACTCTTCCCCAGCTGTGGACTCAGACCTCTCACAACCAAAAAAAAGAAAATCAAAATCAAACGAATCCGAATATAACCAATCTATCGCCTTTGATGACTCGTTGACAGCCTCCTCAACCCAAGCTTCCATCTCCTGCTCCAGACATCGGCGCTTGCCCGCGCCAGTCCATGAAAGGTGGATGAAGGTGAGTTTGACTACGAACTCGAGGATGCTGGGAACGATCTCTTTTCGGGGAATCACTCCCGTCGAGAGGCCCTCTTCCTCCCTTTTTCTGAATCTGGGAGAGAGGCAAAAGAGAAGTCCAGAGAGACCTCGACTCTTTCAGGGAAAGGGGGGAGATCGAATGCGAGATGGAGTCCCTGCCGAATGGAATGGATATCCTTGGGGACAGCTGTGTAAGACTTAATTTACCATAAAATTGGATGGAAAAACTACTAAAAAGATCACAAGAAACCCAGCTCAAAGTGAATGGAGAGAGAACCCCTGCGTCTTGGAAGGATCTGAAGCTGTTCAGACACTCATAGACAAGTGAACTCCAATCCAGGATCCCTCGAAAAGTGAAGTGAACTAGCCAGGTAGAACAGTCAGGTTAGGAAAAGAGTCTTTCATGTCAAGGTGAACATAGACAGACAAGGTTAGTTTGTTTTCCTTAATTCTCAGAGAAAAGACTCGTTGCTGGAACCGAGAGCACTGGCGATTGCTTTCTTTCTGACCTTCAGCCGAGAAATTCCATACCTTCCACCGACTTCTTTTGTGTGTGGCCAGAACGTGATGCTTTCCAATGCCGAGTACTTTTCTTAACAATGTATGAAGCCCGTAAAACCGAAATCGATCCAAATCCACGACCTTGACGATCGAGGAAAAAGGGTAGGTATTATTATGGTGTGAGCCTTCTTTCTTTTTGGCCTTAGATTATCATAAGCGAGGAATGGTGCGTGCTATCCTTCAGACTATACTTTATTGTAGGGAAAGGGAAAAAATGGAGAATATCTTTAAGAACCCTAGAAAGAATTTCACTTGGAGCAACAGGGGTCAGGTCACACTATATCAATATCATAATTCTCTTTTTTTTAATTGATACTGATTAGCCGTAAATCAATTTGATTTTGTTATGCCATTAAGGAAACACTATTTGGGATACAATACCCATTTTAGAACCGTTCACTACTAACAAATAGAAAATATCAAAATAACAAATAATAACAAATAATATAGTTAATGGTTCCAATTTTTCCTAAATTTGGCAGTCTGTGACTGGAAATCCTTTCTCTTTTTAATAGAAAGAGAAGGTATTTAAGCAATGTGTGTTTTGAGATACAATCAATCGAAGAGAATAAAACTGGGTCCAATAAAAAACAGGAATGAATTTATTAAAAGGGATTGGAAAGGGATAAGTACAAAGGGATTCAACGATCTAAAAAAAACAAAAAGGGTTTAATAATCCCCTCCTACGAATAAAAATTAGTAAAATAATGTGGATGAATGAGATTTTGCTCGATTTTGGATCGGATTTGGCGGCATGGCCAAGCGGTAAGGCAGGGGACTGCAAATCCTTTATCCCCAGTTCAAATCTGGGTGTCGCCTGACCAAAAGAATACTTAGGATTTCTTATTGTACTGATTGAACTCGACAAATTCTTGCCCTGCATAAGCAAAGGAAAAGAACTAGGCCTGTCGATACTGGATTTTACCATAGTTCTAGTTCTAAAAAAGATTGTCAATTTCTTCTTAAAAATAGGGCTCTGGCAGGGTTCTGGGTAGTGGCCCAAACCGATACCAATAGGGATGAGGGATATATACTTATGAATTTCATAATTGATTCTATTCCCCACGAAGGAATCGGAATATCGCTACTTCCCCTTACTGCCCTAAGCGGGGGAGATGGATTAAAAACCTTGTGTGAAGGAAAGGCTGTCAAAGTCGTTGACCATTAATCCGGCTGAAGGACAAATGGACAGTGAATCAACGGAATCGAGTTGTTCTAAGGATTCGGATTCGGCAGTCGAGACATCTATATCTATGGAATTTCAAAAGAGAGAAAAGGATCCGAATCCGACCCGAGGACGAGCTCAAACCTTAGGGTTTGAAAAGAAGAAGTAAAGCTCTCGTTTACTTCAATCAAAAAAGGTAGGTCATAACACAGATTGAATTAGACCTTACTCAATCACTCATCGCTGGAAAAAGTAGAGCGATTTCCTCGCAAAAAAAGCACGAGCGAGATACTCTTCCTTAACAGGGATCTCAATTGCGGGAAGAAGTACAAAGGGCAAAGGCAGAAGTGGAAGGGTCAAACTCCTCTATCGGGGAAAGACAGGAAGGATAAAAGTGTAAAATCACTTGTTTGAAACATCTAAAAAATAGAAATGGCTATTAGAAGTTGTATTTTCGGTGGTCAAAGGGAAGGAATCAGAAAAGAGGGAAGGGCTCCGATACTGGTACAAGCGCACAAAGTATTGCCGAGATTGAAAATATTTACTTTCAGAAAAGACTCTGCTAGTCATGGTGATGGTGGTCAGCACCAGGTCACCCACGGGCCAGCAGTCCAGCTCAGGACGGTCTGCCCGGGTTTCAATTTTTTTTTGCCACGTGGAAGCTTGCGAGAAAGCCCGTTCAGTATCTCATGAAACGGGTATCCAGCTTCGGCAGGATAGGGGTCCTTCACTATGAAGGGTTTGGGACAAGTTTTTACTTCCTCTGTATAACTTCTATTGGCATGTATGTTTGGATACTGTCCAGCTTCAGAAGTCGGAACATCCTCCTCGGAACACAAACACACCAACATCCTCCCATGGGATGGCATCTGCAAGAGCAGGACAATGACACAATGTTGTCTGCGATGTCACTGGGATGACAATGCCTTTCAAACAGACACTGTTGACTCGTCCAAAGGTCTGAACCAATGTGTGACGCTGAAGCAAGAGAAAGATTCCCGTACAGTTGTTTTCTCTTCCTGAAATAATAATGGAAGCACTTGTTACATAAAGATGAAAACATTGTTTAAAACTTTAAATAACCAACGAGATTGATTGTATATCAGTCAGAACTCAGAAGGAAATATGGTATCAATGGCAGGTAGTTCTTTTTAGAGCTGTTTTACGGTGATTGGGTTAGTACTTGGAGTACTTAGCAGTACTTACATGTCTGATCACGTTTGATTTTTATTAGCCGTCCGATCTTGCAGGGAATTTTAATTGATTAAATTTAATATGTTAATTGCGATAAGGGCATAATGGTCCAGGGGAAATATCTTTTCTTGAACCGATCACCTGAGGACCAGATCCATGTCTACTCGATCCAGTTCAGAATCCTCCTCCGATGTATTCGTCGCCGCTCGCCGCTCCTGACCTTCTCCGTCCTCGACCTGCCTGGTGAGAGGAATAAATTCATCGTCCTCGTCCTCCACCCAACCAACCCCAGCCCCCACGCCGCCACCGAAGAAGAAGAAGGCCGGATCTGCGCCGGCTGAATCGGCGGCGACGGCGGCGGGCGATCCCATCTCTTCGCGCGTACCATCCTTAAGGTATGAATTCGGCTTGGCGTTCTGCTCGTTCTCTTGGCCGTTGCGCCCCTCCACCGTGCATGCAGTACAACCTCAACCCCACAAGATCCGGATAATTTAGCAGTATGCGAGATTTGTACGGACTAGAACAACGAATGGAAAGCTTCATCGTGGCATAGTTTCTCTTGATCTAATCGCATCATGTTAGTTTAACTAAGATGTTGAGGGCATTGCTTACTTCCTTTGGCACCGCAGAAAAAAAGTGACATACTTGACGTTTGAGATGAGATATACTAAAGGAAGATGAGATATTGGTTCCATAGTTGACTTAATTTAGTTTATTAAAGTCATCATCACTTTAGGTTTGCATAGTGCATGAAATATAGTTTAAAGGAAGATGAGATACTACTTGTTGGGCGTTGATGATTGGTTTCCCTCACATGTCAAACGAGCAAAGTCTTTTCCATGCACTTGTCTTTGCCTATGAGCTATTTTACACCTGCAACATTGATAAACAGAAAGATGTTGATGATTGGTTTCCCTCACATGTCATATGCAGGAAGACATGGCGTATGCAAGTGATGAGAGTATGTTCGAGTATCTAAATGTTGTCAGCAAGATGTTTGATAGTGAGGCTGAAGGCTATGAATTCTACAACAAATATGCTCTTGAAAAAGGTTTTAGTGTGAGGAAAAGCTACGTTGAGTGGGATGGATCCAACAAATACATAATTTTAAGGAAAATTGTGTGTAGTCGTCAAGGGTTTCGCGAAGAGAAGCACATGAAAAGAAAGATGGAAGATAGAAAGAGGAGGCCACGAAGTTTAACTCGTGTTGGGTGTAATGCTAAATTGGTCATTACGAGACAGGAGGAAACCGGTCGGTGGTTTGTCAAGGATTTCATCGATGAGCACAGCCATCCTCTAGCCCCACGGGATCTTTCTTGTCTGCTGCGTTCGCACAGACGAATTAGCGATGAGCAGAAAGCGGACATTGCGGACATGGAAAATGTGGGATCCGCAAATACCGTATTATGGATATTTTGTGCTTTCAATACGGTGGATTTGATAAGGTTGGATGCATAAAGAGGGACATTTATAATTTCTGCCATGCTAATAAGCAGGAGACAATCAGTGCCGGTGATGCTAATACGGTGATCATGCACATGATGGCGAGGCGAGAGCGAGATGTGGATTTTTTCTTCAAGTACTTGGTAGACGAGCATGGCCATCTGAAGGGACTGTTCTGGGCTGATAGTCAATCGTGACTTGACTACGAGGCTTTCGGAGGCGTCATTGTTTTCGATAGCACATACAGAACCAACAAATACAATCTGCCATTCGTGCCGTTTGTCGGGTTGAATCACCATCGGAGCACTGTCATTTTTGGCTGTGGTATAATTTCTCATGAAACAAGCCAGGCATACGAGTGGATGTTGCGGACCTTTTCTGATTGCATGGCACAGAAGCATCCGATATCTGTGATCACAGATGGGGACCTTGCAATGCAGAGAGCAATCAGGGTGGTCTGGCCAGACTCAAACCATAGACTATGTATATGGCACATTCAGCAGAACATTGTACGCCATCTGCATGATGACGACGTAAAGGAGGAATTCAGATCTTTCATTTATGATACTTCTTCCATTGAAGAGCATGAGATAGAATGGATATACTTCTTACAACGGAATAAAGTAACCAGTGAGGAGTCTTGACTGCATCAAATGTATCAAATGAGAAAGTTGTGGTGTGCTCCATATCTTGAGGGGCGTTGTTTCCTAGGATTGAGCAGCAATCAGAGGAGTGAGAGCTTGAACTCTGTGCTACATACGCATCTTGAGGGTAAGATGTCGTTGTTTGAAATGCTAGAGCACTATGAGCGTTGCCTTGCGTCGCGACGGATTAACGAAGCTCTCCATGACGTCGAAGCCTTGCAGTCCGTTCCATTTACAGAGGAAAATGCTTCGCCGCTTGAGAAACACGCCGCAACAGTTTTCACACCTAGTGTCTTTAAGATGGTCTTATGGAGCATAGATGCTGTCAGCAAATGTCAGATCAGAGAGATACTAGATGGATCAGAAGATTCCACTTATGTTGTGTCCAAGCAGGAAAGAATGGATAAAAAGTTTGGAGTGCGCATTGAAGAGCAAGGAGGTCTTTTGCACAGGGTGAGTTGTTCTTGCCGTAAGCTGGAATGCGCAGGCACACCATGTTCCCACATTTTTTACATATTGGGGATTTTAAAATAAACAATTCTGCCCAGTTGTTGCGTTCCCACTAGGTGGACTATGAATGCAAAATGTGCATACGCACCTACCAGAAAAACCCAGATGTATGACTATTCGGTAAGCCTGCAGAGGTACCGCGAGTTGCGGAATTGTAGTCACGCCGCAAGTTTCAAGGCATGCCACTCTGATGAGGACTATCACCGTCTAATTATCCTTTTGCAAGCACAACATCATGGCAAGCAATCAAGTTTTGAACAAGCTGACAGCAAGGAGTCAACTAATGCTCAGCATAACAACATTAGGTTTGGCCCGTTGATGCCGCACTCGGAGAAAGTTGATAAGGTTCTGGATCCCGTGCATGTGCCAGGCCGAGGTGCACCGAAGAAAAGGCTGCAGGCAAAGACAAAGAAGTCAAGATCACAGAATATCTGTGGCTATTGCAAGAATCCTGGTCACAATCGACGTAAATGCGCTAAATTGCTAGAGGTACGAAATATGTTCATATTTATTTTTTGCATGTGTTTTACTCATAATTGATGTCCATGTGATTTATTCTATTCTTCTGTGTAGGATCTCGAGGCTGAACTGTGATGTCTACATACAGCATGAACCGACGATGAGCCAGAGAAAGTCTTGTGCCATTCAGCTTTGTGTGACGTGGTCTTTACATTCTATTTCATCGTGACAGTAATTTAGTGAAGTGCGGTTGTACTGCCATGTTACTGTATTAGTTCGACATCTTTCGTTTCCATTTTCTGTGTGTATCATTTGATGTCCAACTTTAAGAATGATGATGTATTTCGAACAGGAATAAGGGCTAGCATGGAGCACTTGTTATTGTCGAGTAGAATAATTTTTGTGATGTATTTCTGCACGCACGCACGGCCGCCAAACGGATCTCCCGCGCGATCCCACGGTCTGCATGGCTCATGCATGGCAGGCCGTTTTCCTACGTCGACCCAAACACCGGCCCATCCGAGGTTGCAGCTCCGGACGGCCCACGTCACGTACGATCTCGCGCGTTGTTCTCGTGCAACTAAAAATAGTCCCACCCCGCCCCTCGACCAGCTCCTTTACCTGCTTAAATACCTTCATCGAGGTGATTTTAGCAAGCGTTGGTCCTCATTGTAGGATGAATATGATTCTTCACCCTTACTATGGTTGTCATGCATATTCATAATCATCATGCATATTCTTCATTTAGAGATCATTAATGACTGACGTATTTTTTAAATAAGCGGGGCCCAGTGGGGTGTGCTTGGAAATATTTGAGAAACCTCCATGCACGTTCATCTTCGCTGCATGCAAATCGGGCGGCAGCCGCTGTGCCAGCAGCTGTCAAGGCCTTGATGAATCACTATTCACATGCAGGTCCCCGACTCTTGCATGCAGGTGCCTGGTTTTTGCATGAAGGTCCTTGGGTCGCATCATTGGTTGAGGAAGTATCTCTAGAGTGTTTCGAACTGACATTGCCCAGGGCATAAAAAATTCAAAAAATACAAAACCTTGGAAACCTAGCATTGTTTGTGCAAGAGATCATGTGTGCCAAAATTGAGGTGATTTGGAGGTGGTCGAAAAAATGCCCGCATTTCGGAGGGACCATTTGGTCACTTAAGCCAGTTTTTGAAAAAAAGGTGAATTTTTCCACCACCTCCAAATCACCAAAATTTTCTTGTACATGGTGACACACATGTCTATGAAAGAAATTTTTGAAAAAATTTATTTTACAATGCCCCCTTGAGGCATAGACCGATATTTTCAGCAGTCAGTCTAGAGGGCATTATAAATTCAAAAAAATTCAAAAAATACAAAACCTTGGAAACCTAGCATTGTTTGTGCAAGAGATCATGTGTGCCAAAATTGAGGTGATTTGGAGGTGGTCGAAAAAATGCCCGCATTCCGGAGGGACCATTTGGTCTTAACTTAAGCCAGGTTTTGAAAAAAGGTGAATTTTTTCACCACCTCCAAATCACCCAAATTTTCTTGTACATGGTGACACACATGTGCCAAACATTTCTATGAAAGAAATTTTTGAAAAAAAATATTT
>NC_057802.1:547148953-547162355 GCF_018294505.1 Triticum aestivum
TGTAAATTCAAAAAAATTCAAAAAAATACAAAACCTTGAAAACCTAGCATTGTTTGTGCAAGAGATCATGTGTGCCAAAATTGAGGTGATTTGGAGGTGGTCAAAAAAATGCCCGCATTCCGGAGGGACCATTTGGTAAGCCAGTTTTTGAAAAAAGGTGAATTTTTCCACCGCCTCCAAATCACCCAAATTTTCTTGTACATGGTGACACACATGTGCCAAACATGTCTATGAAAGAAATTTTTGAAAAAATTATTTTACAATGCCCCCTTGAGGCATAGACCGATGTTTTCAGCAGTCAGTCTAGAGGGCATTATAAATTCAAAAAAATCAAAAAAATACAAAAACTTGGAAACCTAGTTTTGTTTGTGGAAGAGATCATGTGTGCAACATGTCTATGAAAGAAATTTTTGAAAAGAATTATTTTACAATGTCCCCTTGAGGTAAAGACCGACGTTTTGAGCATTAAATCAGGGTGTGTACAACTCTAGCTTGTTCTTGCCAAAATGCAGCATGATGGACATGCTGCAATGGAAATAATGGTGACAAATGAAAAAAATGAAATAGACAAAAAAAGCCCGCCTACTTGCCCGCTTTCACAATTCAACGGCCTGCATACGACTAGTAACCCAATCATTTATTGGGCCAGGATGCAGAGGCCCGCCAGATTGTGAAAACAGGTAGCAAGTAGGCCCCACAGGGCAGGAACGGAGACGGTTAGGCAATGCGCTGCCCGCTTTAGAAAGGAACTTGAGAGGGAAAGCTCAGCCCGCTATATAAACCGGTGCTAGCTCCCCTCGCTCGGCGAGGTGGGACTAAACTCCCTGCACCCCTGGGATGTGCCCGGCGCAAAGCTCGCTTGGGCCTAATTCGGGTGGGCCGTCCCATGCCAGCCTCACCCGCTGGGTCGCTGGATGGACCGTTGGGCCATCTCGTTGTCTGCGCCTGAGGCCTGCATGCATGGGAAGGGCGGTGACGTGGGTTTGCATGCGCGGGTGGCGGACGTGCATGCATGCGAGCGAGGCGATTAAAACCTTGTTTTCACACTTTTCGATTCAACGTGGCAATTAAAACCTTGGTTTCACACTTTTTTGATCCACCCGCATGTATTCAACGTGGCAATTAAAGCCTTGGTTTCACACTTTTTTGATCCACCCGCATCTATTCAACGTGGCAATTAAAGTGGCATATGGATCGTTCGACAATGCTAGTTTGAACGTAAGCGCGGTCGGTTCCCTTCCCTTCCCCTTTCCCTATTTAAACCACCAGCCCTCACCTTCTGCACACATCCATTTGCGCCGCCCTTCTCTTCTTCCCCAAACCCAGAGCACTCTCTGAGCGAGCCGCGAGGATGCAGTACAACGGCCCCACCTACCGGCTCCCATCGACCGTGCCGGAGAGACAGTATCCGGCCGGCGTCGTCGTGGAGAGCACGCTTCGCGTGTGGGCGTTCTCACGCTGGAGGGGTGCAAGGGGCTTTGCCCAGTGGTTCCTCCATTCGGGCTTCACCCACCTCCCGGCGGGCTCGCCGGTGATGTTCCGACTGGATGAAGTGCGTCCAAACTCCTGGTCTCCGCCGATAGGGCTCACCGTCACCTTCACCAACAGATGTGATGCGTACTACCTCCTCGGCAAGGTGTTTTGGTGTGGATGCGAATTCATCGCATTCACAACCCACAACATCTTCACAAACTTCGTCTGCGTCTTCCCCACCCGCGACGGTATGCACACCCTCCCCTACTACATCGGTGAGGACGGGATGGAGAGGAGCACTGGAGAGGAGGCGCAGTGAAGATGGTGGTGAAGGCCCGGTCTCGTCAGCTTGTCTTGCCCTAGCGTGTTAGGGCAAGTTTTTTATCTTTTAAATATTTCTATTAAATCATGTTGTTGGTTCTACCGTGAACTTTATCTATCAGAACTATGTTATGATTTCTACCCGTCTATTTGATATGTTGTTGGTTATCTGTGTTTTGCTTGCTATTTCTATCTTCTTCCCTTGATATTTCTATCTTATTTGACGTCAAAACCAGCAAGTTTTGGGGTTAGCTCAGATTTCACGCGGCCCACGGGGGTGTGCTTGCGCGCTTGATGGAAAAAATTGGTGTCATTCAACTTAGCCGTTCGGGTAGCAGGGGATGTTCCGTCTGGGAAGCCGGATTTTTTTCGGCATGCTTGAAATGGACCCAATTTTTTTTTGAAACCCTTGTACCAACATGACAAGCATCCATGCCAACTGGAAATTGTTTTGCGACGTTGTATGGTTTTGTAGGCTATAATGATTACACGTGTAGATGAAAGGCACAAAAAAACAGTTTCAACAAAGACAACATAAATGATTTTTTACAAGTTTTATAGATGGAAACTTCTTTAGATGCAATGCCATCTCACAAACAACTCAGAAACAACTGTGTGATTGATCATAAAACACATGCATTGTTGTTCAAAGAACTGTCTCATGAATAAATTGTACCATAATTGTGAACATAGTGTGAAACAGAAAAAAAATGTTTGTTTGCAACAAAATAATCCTGGTTTGAAGCTTAAACTGGTTGAAAAACAATTGAGCCTACTCCATATGGTCTTCTGCACTGCCAAAATCCAGTGACCTCTTGCGTTGCAACGTTGGAGATTGCGTCGGGCTTGGCGACGACCCATGTGCTTCAATCTTTTTCTCTTTAACATCAATGTAACCATACAACCGAAGTTGTTCTTGTTCTTTCTCCGCCAACTCTCTAGCAAGACCCTCCATTTCTTGGATTCTCACTTCCTGTAGAAAACCATAGGAATTGTATTAGGAAGAACTTAAAAATGACGTAGCCATAAACTAGATGCATGTAACATGTAAAATTTGAACCTCTGGATCAATGTCATCCTCGGGAAAACAACCCGTAGTTCTATTGTACACAATGTACAGGTGACATGTCTTGCTGCCATTCAGATCAGAAAGCATTTTTTTCTAGATCATCTGGTCCTGCAATCAAGAACATTCCTTCTGGTAGCTTCCACGCAGACCCGGGTAAGAAGTAGTACAGTTCTGCTCCCAGTTTGCAACCAAAAGTATCTCTCATTTCACTCATAATGAGATCGTAGGTCACTTTGGCGGGTTCAAAAATTCTGACTTCTGCCGGGTGTTCATCAAAGTATGCTCTCGGGACATGTGACATCTCATCATCCCTACTAACAAAAAATTCCATGATCAGCACCTAGTATCTCACATCAGAGTTAATACATTCAATGAGTAAAGGGGCAAACATAATTTTTTATGTGCATAGCAACATTGCGGTGTTGTTACCTGCTTTTGTGGAATGTATCCTTCATGTGGAGTGACTGGGGATTGTGCCATCTCAAGCCTTCTCACCTTGTTATGTGGAATGTATCCTTCATGTGGTGTGACTGGGGACTCTGCCATCACACGTTTCTTATCCTGCGTATGAAAGGTCGACAGTGGGCTTACACACAAATTTTAAAAGGTCATACCATATCTTGGGTATGGCATCATTGCGAGGTACTTACAAGGGGAGAATTGAAGATATGTTGTTGGGGTGGAGTGATGTGGCATTGAACGGGTGACTCTATCGCAATGTCTCGAGTGGATGGCGACTGTGCCGTCTCATGATGCTTAGCCTACATACAATCGCCGACATAAGGTTGCCACAAATTCAAGATGTTTGTATCATAGAATACGTAGGTCCTTAATATATACAATCGGTGCGAGATACTTACAGGGGGAGAAAAATTGAAGACATGTTGTCGGGGTGGCCGTGAGATCGCACGGGCTTCTAACATATGTCCTTCCAAACGGACCTTCTCCAGCATGGCCTTATAATCCATGTCCGACCACTCCTGTAGCATCTTGCTGTCCATATCCGAACGTGCCTGCAACACATAGGCATCCATCCTGACTCGCTCTGTCTGTATAATACTGTCCACAAGCTTCCGGTCCTTCTGCAACGTTTGATGCATTTCCTTGTAGCCAAGGAAAAACTTTTTTTCCATGTCCTCACAGTCCCGCTTATACTTTTCTTCAATCTCAAGACGCATCTTCGCCATCTTACGGGAAAACTCCTCACTCTCCTCCTTTATCATCCTGTCCACGTATGAACGTTCTTTTTTGAGTTTCTTATCTACCTCAGCGTGATCCTTTTGCACCTTCAAGTCGATCTCCCGGCGCGCTTCATGCAAAGACTTGTCGTACTCCGCACGGTTGTTATGCGCCTCTGAGACCATGGTCCCTACAACAACACATATACCCATAGTATGAAAGCTGTATCCACAACCTCATCCAACTAATTCCTAACAATACCACCGAGAAAATATATTCATAACCAGTTTGTACGAACAACTACTACAAACTATCAATCAAAAAGCTCTTGCATGACATCCTGTACTCCAATTACACCAGAACTACTCAACTATGGCAAAGGCTGTATTTTCTAATCTCTTCGGAAATGACTTCTTGGTCCAATCAATGGAAAAAATAATCAGCACTGCAATCGAAGATGGGAGGAGCCGTGGAGGAGACCTTTTTAATCCGGCGTCGGCGTGGTCGTTTGAGAAGCTATGGCGCGATCCCGGCGATGGCTATGTGAGGAGAAACAAGGTAGATGGGGGTGGTTAGGATAGGGTTGATATGCGGTAGAATGGGAAGGTATATATCCGTGATTGTAGGGTTAATTAGTTATTTTGAAGTAATGCGCTTCGATGCAAGTTTTTTTTAACGAGCACGATCTTTTGGGGGCTTGCAAAACATGTGCACTGACCGCGGGTCCAACCACATATCACAGAAGCCCGAGCCATCGCCGTGCCCGTGCCAACCCGCGGCCCACCATTGCCTCCCTTTCCCTTGCCCCACCAAATTGTTATTCTTCTCCGGCGACGAAGCCTGCCATCGCCGGCGGACGGTGAGAGACGAGAGATGTCCATGTCTAGTTCGGCCTCTCCGTCATCATGGCCGCGGTATGGTTCACTACCGATGACCAGATGCCCTGACTGCCCACGCATCGCGCCACTGAAGCGTTTGACAACCATATCGGAGAAGAATGGAAACCATGGGCGAGAATTTGTGAAATGCGAGAGCAAACCAGAAGCGGGGAAGGTTAAATCTATGTTCTGTTGTGTCTTTTTGCTATGAATTCTGACCCCAGATTTATTTATATTTCCTCGGAATTGGTATTTAGGGTTTCCCTTCCCTTTTTCAGAAGCTGAAAACATGCAAGCATTTTGAGTGGCTGGATGAATACGTTGAGAGGCTTCAAACGGATGGCTTAATTGATTTGAGGCACGGGGCAACCCTAGAGGTAGATCTGCCATCGGCGGTGGATAATAAGGGCTATGCCAATGTTCCTCCGATGGTGGCAGATGCGGAACTCAAGGTGGAATTGAAGAAGATCAACAAGAACTTAAGGCAGTTGATCGATCTGAAGAAGCACGCAAATCTGATGGCCGCGGGATTTTATTTTTCAATAATTGTTGTGGGATTTGTTTACTAGTTGATCATCAGTCGTTAGTAGTTGTTAACAAATTATTTCAGTCAGCTTCTGTATAAGCAATGTCATATGTGCTTAATGCCTTGTATGACCAGACAAAGGAAAAGCTCATTTGAAATATATTGGAAAGGACAAATAAAATTGAAAACTGATTTCTTGTTTCCAAAATAAAATTTGTAACTTATTGTTCTCTAAAAAAGGAAGAGCAATAAATTCCTTCCAAGAATTTCTAGAAATAATTGTCAACCCATTTTCGTTGGTAATTACGTGATATGTTTGGCGCAATTAGTGGCTAACTGGTTTTTTTTGAGGAATAGTGGCTACTTGGTTTGATACATGCCAAACGTTACGTTCAGATTAGTTGCATTATTTCGTTCATTTTTTACCCAAAAAATCTATACAAAGTGTTAATTGGACAATGTGAACAATGTGGCACGAAGGTTGTCGGCCGAGCCAGTGGATGGACCGGATCGATGGTACCGGATGGAATCCATTGTAAACCAACCCTAAACCCTAAACCCAAAAAACCAAAAAACCCTGAACCCTAAACCCTGATAACCCTAACCCCCCCCCCACAAAACCGTAAAAACATTCAAAATTTTGCCCCACATGGAAACCATTATGCATGAATTCTGTATGGGGTCATGGGATGCCATGAAGAAAGTTTGGGATCATTAGTACATGTACACGCAAGTACGATCTCTGACACGCGCATTTCCGGTCCCTGTACATGTACATGTAAACCAACCCAACATCGATCCGGTTCAGTGGATGGATGCATGCTCTATGTGGCACGAAGTATGTCGGTCGAGCCAGTCGACGGACCAGATCGATGCTACCGGAGGGATTCCATTGTAGACCAACGCTCGACCTATGTCCGGTGTGTGTGATAGGTCCACTGTAAGACAAACATAGTTCCGTCAACCCTAAAATCGTAAACACTGATAACCCTAACCCCCCCACTAAACCGTAAAAACATTCAAAATTTTGACCCACATGGAAACCATTATGCATGCATTCTCTATGGGGTCATGGGATGCCATGAAGAAAGTTTGGGATTATACACGCAAGTACGATCTCTGACACGCGCATTTCCGGCCTAGCATGTCAACACCCCGAAAGCACTAGCTGGGTTCCTCACCTGTATGAAACCAACCCAACATCGATCCGGTCCAGTGGATGGATGCATGCTCTATGTGGGACGAAGTTTGTCGGCCGAGCCAGTCAACGGACCGGATCGATGCTACCGGAGGGAATACATTGTAGACCAACGCTCCACCAATGTCCGGTGTGTGTGCTACGTCACTGTAAGACAAACATAGTTCCGTCGAACCTAAAACCCGTAAACCCTAAACCCTGATAACCCTAACCCCCCCACTAAACCGTAAAAACATTCAAAATTTTGCCCCACATGGAAACCATTATGCATGCATTCTCTATGTGGTCATGGGATGCCATTAAGAAAGTTTGGGATCATTAGTACATGTACACGCAAGTACGATCTCTGACACGCGCATTTCCGGGCTTGCATGTCAACACTAAACCCTGATAACCCTATCCCCCACTAAACCCTAAACCCTGAACCCTGATAACCCTAACCCCCCCCACTAAACCCTAAACCCTGAACCCCTAAACCCCTAAACCCTAATAACCCTAAACCCCTAAACCCCTAAACGAGTTGACAAGATTTTCTTATTTTTTATATCATTTATCCAAATCTCACATAACTCACGCAGCCCACCCCTCCCTAAATCCCGCGATTACAGCTCCGCATTTTAACCACCCGGGCCGTCCGCACCTCCCACGACCGCTGCAAGATCAGATCGGAGACGCCGGTCGCCCACGGAATACAGGAGTCGGCGGCCACCACTCGCCGCCCACCGCCAACGTGATCTGAGGGGTCAGACGTCAATGTTCTTCTCACCGCCTCCTCCTCGCGTGAACGCGCCGTTTTTCCTTTGCGCCGTCGACCGCGCTATACCGGCACTTATAGTTTGCGACGCACTAACCGCCGCCATCTACTCGGCGGCACCGTCTCCGAGAGAAGGTATTACCTGATCGTAACTCTTTATAATCGTTGTCGGCCGCTCCTTTAGTATTTGAACCCTCATAGGTTTTGCACCCAAATAGGTTCTGTGCTTAAACCCATAAGTGGATCATATGTTAAATGACCCAGTTAATTTTGTTAAAATTAATTCGCTGCTAATTTTGTTATACATTTTCCAATTTTGTTCAGATTAATTGAGCCGGATTTTATCATTGCATATGAGCCAGCAATGTCAGTTTCAGATACGAACCTTCATAATGGAGAAAAGCCCATCTCCGAAATTACCGATGCGGTAAGTAATTGACTGTTTGTGTACAATCGTTTCGTACACATAATTCATGTGTACTCAGTATAATTTAATGGCATGTAACAGGAACTCGGCGAAAATCATGGTCATATGAAGTTAGTATGCTCACAGACAAGGTTTGGAAAAACCATGAAACTGTTGTCACCAGACCACAAAAAGTACATCATATCAGAAACCAGTCTTGGCGGTCTAACCCAGATGCATGAAGTGACTCTACGGCGCATAATGTTGGTTAGACTAGCCAAGAGCATAGATATGGACACCCAATCCATTACCATTGGAAAAACGCCAATTCCTATAACAAAAGAGGACGTGCAGTGTATATTTGGCATTCCGATAGAAGGGGAGGATATAGAGCCACATCTGGAAATGCAAACCGACACAGAATTGTTTACCGCCTATGCAAACAATGGGCAAATTTTGATTTCTGACCTTGAAACGGCGATCCGAGCTTCCTAAGCCCCAGACGGCGATTTCCTGAGACGGTTCATTCTGTACGCAATTGGTATTGTTCTAGCACCAACAACACAACATTATGTGGACTCGAAATTTCTCAACCTTGTTACATATCTTCAAAACCTTCGGAAATTTAACTGGGGATGTTTCACACTTAATCACTTCTTCAAGTCCGTTCACAAGTTTAGAAATCGAGATCACGTAAATCTACAAGGAAATCTAATTCTGCTCCAGGTTAGTGCTAGATCACTACTTAATGTCCTTTAATTATTGTTCTGTTGCATATCTATATGGTGATGAACTAATTTATTGTGTAGTATTGGTACTGGGAGCACGTGCGTAGTGGCCGATTGATGTATGCTTCTAGACCCCCTCCATTGATCGCACGATGGGACGAAATGACGGCTACTTTAAGAAGCGATGCTTACGACAAAGGAGGTCTTCATAACGGGCTGGTACCTATCTACAATTGAACTTTCTATATCCGATTTTTTATTTGGTACTAATGGTTCATTATATTTTATAAAAAAAGGCTGTCATGGAAATTTGTGCTCCTCAACGACCGCCTGAGAATTCTAATAATTTTCCAAGAAAAAATGATGAACATGTGCATCAACATGATTCGTATCGAGCACCATCACAAGGACAGCAATTTAGTAGCCAACAAGTATGTACTCCAAAGACTATTTGTTTTTCCAATATCACAAATAGGTGTCATGGAACCTCATTCATTTAGCTATTGTTATCAACGGGGTTTTATTTTGTTTACACAGATTGACATGGTAGTTGAAGCCATGAATGCACGCTTAGCTGATCATGAAAAGAAGGTAGGTAGGAAGTTAATGGAAATTGAGCACAGATTTGATGTCAAATACCAGACGCTAGGTGAAGACTTGATCGACATGAAGACTAAAACTAGCACTAATCCTAGGTTGTCGAAGGCCGAGGACGAAATTAAAGACTTAAGGAGGGAACTACATGTATGTCATGCTGTGCATTTTGTATTTTGTATGAATATGTTCCTTCATGTTCATTATTGTTTGCATTGTTACAGGAATTAAAATACGAATTTACAAGCAACCGACAATCAGTGTCACAGAAAGGAGGCGTGCAGGTGATCTTTATGGCCCAACACGTTAATATCTAAAAGTAACAAACTAATGATGAACTACCTTTGTTCTTTGTAGGATCAAGTCAATGTGTGCAATTCATCCCTGACAGGAACTCCTAGGCTAGCCAATTCACGGCAGGGACTTCGACTACACCAAGTGCAAGACATGTGACGGAAAACAATGAGAAACCACAATTAACTCCGATGAAGCCTGTCTTTGGTAATGATTACAAGTTCACGGATGAGGACATAGAGACAGCCGTTTACATCCGCGGAACATACGACCCTGTTGAAATAGCTAGAATCGGAGACATTACCCTCACAGCAGAAAAACTGAAGCGAAATTTGGACGACAAATACATTTATGGTGATGTAAGCCCATTATACTCTAGTCTACATCATTACTGCAACAACTTTCTTATTATTGTATGATTGAAAATTTGGCAGGTTATTATGGCATATGCTCGCATTAGCCAAATTGAGAATGATACTACCTCAATCATATCCCCTCAAGAAACCGAAAAGCTGTTACAAATGAAGGGGGTGGTTCCTGTTGGACGTGCAGCCTCATGGTTAGCTCGTGTAGCAGAAAAATTTGTAGGGCACCGAAAGGTACATGTTTTCCTCACTTTCATAGTTTATGTACACACTGTACATGACAAATTTCGGTTCTCAACCCAACCCAAATTTTACTGCAGGTGCATGTCCCACTGAATGTACACCAAAACCATTGGATGCTAATGATGTTTAATTTTGACAAAAAAGAAATTCAGACTCTGAACTCCATGAATTATCATTGCGAGAAGACCAAGGAAGATTCTCTTGTAAGTGTTCTCTTGCTGCCTCTTTTGATCCGCATGGCACATGAGCTCCCAAAGTACCGTAACCCTATGTATAACTCGTCGTACCCTAGGTGGACTCGATTCAGTTCTGCATCGACGAAGCTGTCAAGAATGGGTTGATATCACCAGCTAAGAACATCAATTTTGCCGAATGGACCAAAAAACGCTATGAGAACATACCACAACAGACCGATGGGTACGCATGGCCTCATAAATTATTATTTGCCTACACGAATAAGATTACTGATCTTTAACTAAACATCGCAGGACTTCCTGTGTGGTTTGGACACTGCAGTACATGTTGTCATGGAACGGGGATGAAATGACCGATATTTTGAACCAGGTAATTGAATGCCTAATTTACATTTGTACTTTGTTTAGCTTGAAAGCTATGCTGACATAAGTGTCGGTTATCAAAAATAGGCAAGGATAGATATTTTCAGGTGGAAAATATGTACAGCCTTACTACATTCAAATTGCAACGCGCTTCGTCTCGAATCATATAAGTTCCCCATAACGGTTAGTGCTACATCGAGAATATATCATTTATTTCATAAGTCTCATGATTAGAACTAACGCAACACTCTCTCTTATACAGAAGGAGGTGTACGATGCCCAGCAAGCAGTTCTACCTGATGGTTCAGAAGACGACGTACAATTAGTCAACAATCCTGATGGTTCCAACGAACCCGACACATCCAACTCCCAGAAGGATACCGGTGCCACTACAGGAATCAGCTATTTTGCCGTCTGCCACGGCGGACGGCAAAGGCATGAACGGCGGACGGCAAAAGGCTCCGGCAAAATAGGCTACGGTAAAGAGCTACTTTGCCGTCTGCTTCCGGGCGGCTGACGGCAAAGGGCCTTTGCCGTCTGCAGCGGACGGCAAAGAGAGCAGACGGCAATAATTGCGCTATCAGTCCGTTAAGTGGCTAACGGCAGGCCTTTGCCGTCCGCGGCAGACGGCAAACTTTCTAGTGTCTTTGCCATCCGCCGTATGATGTCATCTACACGTCACTACATGGCAGGCCTTTGCCGTCCGCCGCTGACGGCAAAATTGTTTACTCTTTGCCATCTGCCACTGTAGGCAAACTGACCAAACGGGTCAGCTCCCAGGAAGCACAGCTGGATGCCACGTGGCTTCTTTGCCGTCCGAGGCAGACGGCAAAGAGCCCGTTGCCGTCGGTGGCAGACGGCAAAGAGCCTGCATATTGGCTCTTTTTTCTGTTTTTTATTAAATCCAACAATTTTCACAGCAAATATATATGACATATATAGATATATTTCACAGGCATTCATATCACATATATCTAGCACATAAGTTCCATACATTCATACATAAGCAAGTTCAATCCATTCATACATAAGCAAGTTCCATCCATACATATTACATAAGCAAGTTCCATCCATCAATTCATACATAAACAAGTTCCATCCATACATAAACAAGCACTCCATAGCAAGCTAGCTTCCATGAAGTGAATGAAATCTGCAAAATGGCAAAAATAAGAAAGTTAGAAATAGGTGACTAGAATAAGAAGACTAGAACAAGAAGAGTAGAACAAGAAGAAGAGTAGAACAAGAAGAAGACTAGAACAAGAAGAGTAGAACAAGAAGAAGACTAGAACAAGAAGAGTATGTCATTTATGAGCTAACTTACGTGAAATGGATCATATATGAGCTAACTAAGTTGAAATGGGTCGTTTATGAGCTAGCTAAGGTGAAATGAATCATTTATGAGCTAACTTAGTTGAAATGGGTCGTTTATGAGCTAACTAAGGTCAAATGGATCGTTTTTGAGGTAACTAAGGTGAAATGGATCGTTTTTAGCTAACTTAGGTGAAATGGATCATTTATGAGCTAACTTAGTTGAAATGGATCATTTTTTAGCTAACTTAGGTGAAATGGATCATTTATGAGCTAATTTAGTTGAAATGGATCTTTTTGAGCTAACTTAGGTGAAATGGATCATTTAAGAGCTAATTTAGGTGAAATGGATCGTTTTTGAGCTAACTTGGTGAAATGGATCGTTTATGAGCTAAATTAGTTGAAATGGATCGTTTATGAGATAACCTAGGTAAGATGGGTCATTTTGGAGTTAACCTAGGTGAAATGGGTCATTTTAAAGCTAACGTAGGTAAAATGGATCATTTAGGGCTAATCTAGGTAAAATGGGTCATTTTTTAGCTAACTTGGATGAACTGGATCATTTATAAGCTAACCAAGGTAAAATGGGTCATTTTAGAGCTAACTTAGGTAAAATGGATCGTTTATGAGCTAACTAAGCTAATTATGCAATTTCTGACATAAGTAAGCTAAGTACAGATCGTTTTAGAGCTAACTTAGGTAAAATGGATGGTTTTGGAGGTCAGTAAGCTTTTTTAAGTCATTTTGGAGGAGAAGAAGCTAAGTCTAGGTCATTATGGTAAGCATTGGAGGAAATAAAGCTAAGTCTAGGTCTTTATGCATGTGTTAAGCAAAACACTAGATAAACTTACCATGATCCAGGAGGTGTAGGAGCGGGCTGGCTCGTGTCGGTAGCTGGAGAAGGATCGTGCGATGCTTGTCTGGAGTTACGCTGCACCAAAGATCATTTCCAATGTCTTGTTAGCATGATGACACTCAAATGTTAAGACTAGCAAGTAATGCCCATTCAAATTAAACTCACCGTGGTCCCAGGAGCAATCACTGGCATCGGCGGAGCGGTCTGACCGGTCCTCTCGCACACAGACTGCACATTTGGTTTTGACGACTCAGTCATACTAGTTAGTAATGAGACAAACACTACATGAATGTTTTGGCTAATCTGCAGAAGAAACTTACCACAAGGAGCTCGTACATGGCCCTTGCCTGCATGTCATTCCGTGCCCTCTCCTCCTCCATCATCTTTGTCGTCCTCTCCTCCAACTCCCGCTGCCTCTCCGCCGCCTCCGCCAGAAGTTTCTCCGTTCTATCTCTCTCACTCTGTATAGCAGCCTGCAACACCACTCACATGACCATTTGTAATCATTGATGGAAGCGCACACAATGTAATGGAGAAAGATAGCTGAGTACGTATCACTAACCTTGATGGCGAGTTGCACTGGCTGTTCACGAGGCCTTATCTCAGGAGCGGAGCTCGACTGGCGCGCCTTGATCTCCGGGAGAGTGCTA
>NC_057802.1:547163182-547169167 GCF_018294505.1 Triticum aestivum
CACGTTTGTCCTTGGCCTCGTTGTGGAGGGCTAGCCATTCTTTTGAGCACCACTCATTGACCAACACCTCCCAACAATCCATCCGATCCGCACACCATCTCGGAGGCGCCTAAGTTAGCAAATAGAAACTTGAGCGCTACGGCTAAGAATTACTAAATGAAGGAACTTAAGTAGAAGGCCTTAAGAATTACCTTCATGTACTGCTCCTTACTCAGGAACTTATCGCGGCACGCCGGCTTGGTCTTCTTGATACCACGCAAGGCGTAGTAGTCTCGAACAGCCTGCACCCGAGCCTCGTGCCGTAAGTTCTGTAGTAGGCGCTTGCAGACGTTCTCGATAACATGTGCCGCGTCCTCCTCGTATCCCTCCTCACACCTGTAGAATGTCTGCAATCAAATGAGACAATATTGATTAGTACAATTAATAACTAGCTAGTTGAAGATTTTTAAATGTGTAAAGGAGAAATTACCCAGAACTTTCTGATCACCATGTCTGCCCGTCGCACAAGACACCGTCGATAATCTCATCCGGCGGGGCCGGGGCAGCCAAGTAGTGCTCCCAGCTCAATCCAAGCTCTAGAAGCCGACCCTCACCAGGCAACGTGACAAACCCCGGGAAGTTTTGCCGGCAAAGAACTCCAAGGACGGAGTTGGGCCGGCGGACACTATGATGGTGGTCCCAACCCCTGCAGCATGACAAGGCAAACGCATTAGTTATTTGAAGAAACGTGAATGCAGAAGGTACAAAAATATTAAATGCACTTACGTACCTCTCCCCATCAGGGAAAATCAACCACCTCTGCTCGCGGGTCGCCGGCACGGACGGGAGCCGTGTAGCACCACGCTGGTAGACGGTGCCCCCCTCCTCCTCAATATCAGTCGGCTCCCCGCCATCATCAGCATGGCCACTCGGCTCCTCGGGCTGATCCGGCCAGGTACCCCATCCGGACGTGTGCTCCTCCGGGGTCTCATGGGCCGAACTCTCGTGGGCCGAAGGCCAGTCGACCCGAGGCTCGTGGGCGCAAGACCCGTGGACCGGAGGCTCGTGGACCGGAGTCCGTGTAGCCTCCTCCTCGGACGAGTCCACCCTAGCAGTCATGTGCTCAGGTGAAACAGCTGGGGGTGGCGGCGAGGAAGGCGCCGTAGCAGTCACCCTACCTCCTCTCCCGCGACCACGTGCCCCACCTCCTCTCTTCCTACCTCGTCCCCTGCTGGGCACCGCGGTCGACGAAGAAGGGCCCGGCGGTGTCGCCATACTGTCCAGCAACGCTCGGCGGAGAGGTGCGTCTGGAATGGAAGACCTCAGACCACGCGCCGACGAAGAAGGGGCCTTGGCGCGCTCACGACCAGCGCACACCATCTTTCAACACCTGCCATGACAAACAGTAAACGAAATTAGTACAACATAAAAAAAAGACCGACATGAATAATAATATGTGTATCACTTAAGTGTATCATCATCAAGTACAACATAAAAAAATTTAATACCTGACACTACTAATAATCTCGATCAGTATCATCAATAAATGCATAATCATCATCATCATCATCATCACTATAATCAATGACAGGCTCATAGGGTTCAGTGGCATCAACATGTGGAAGGCCACCTTGACGTAATCGGTCAAGCAATGACAGGTCATCCGCAGCAGTAACCTCTTCTTGTTCCGGCTCTTCTTGTTCCTCCTCTGGGGTGATGTCGGATTTACTGTCGCTGTCTACTTCAATGTTTTGGGGTGAAGTATAGCGGTTCTTGAAACGCTTTTTGGAAAGACGTGTCTCTTGGAAGAATTCTCCTTCATATGTGTCTGGGTTAATGTGAGGTTCATAATCCTCTTCCTTTGGGGGAGATAGTCTAGCACGTGGCGGCACTTCATAAACGACATCCCAACCTTTTAGATTTGGATTAGTTTGGCAGGCCCACGGTAGATAGAATACTTGGGTCGCCTGTTGAGCCGTAATATAGACATCAGGAACATCTAAATGGGTGCTTTGGTTGATTTCAACTAGCCCTATATGTTCATGAGTCCTTCTAGTCTCCTTCGGCTGAAACCAATAACATTTGAAGACTACGACATTCGGTGGGTTTTCACCATAGAATAGAAGTTCATAAATTGCTTCAACTCTCCCATAATACTCGGTACCTCCTTCGCCGATAGCAGATACACAACAATTTGTAGACTTTCGGTCGGCCATAGATAGCTCTTTGCCATAGGTACGAAAGTGATACCCGTTGATGTCGTATTTGTCAAATGAACGGACCTTATAGTCAAAACCATTAGCGACTTGTCTCAATTCGGCGTCCATAGACTCTGAATTAGCCTACAAGTTTAATATGAAAGGATTGTTGCATTACGCACAAATTAGCGAATGAAATGAAATTGTCTAATAGAAATTACCGTTTGTTTGAACCAAGAGATGAAACCGGGATAGCCGCCTCCTTGCTTTGCGAGAAGCTCATACTCTTCGACAGAATCCTTTTGGATCACCGCTCCATACGAGAATAAGGCGACGTATCGACTGTATGAAATATCCAGGAATAAGAGCAGTTCAAAGGAAATAGAAGTTGCGAAACAATGTACCGAGAACTTACTCGATGTACGGCCGCACTTCTATCAGGTTGTTGAAGATATACAACGAAATGGTCCGCCATTGTTCGTTATCCAAAGATACTGGATTTGAAACACTGGCTGGTGCGAGATTCCCTTTGAATAGGCTGAGGTTGGATCCACCCTTTTTAGGGTCGTTAGCATTGTACCGAGGCTTCGGATTATGCAAATGACGATTTTTGGCTTCGTAGTGTGCTGTCACGAAGTTTGCCGCCTCCCCAGTGATGAATGCCTCAGCCATCGATGCTTCAATTCTACGTTTATTTTTACATTTTTGTCGAAGCGTCTTCTGCATCCTCTCAGTTGGGTAGCACCAACGATTTTGCACCGGCCCCCCAATCTTGCCTCGGTCGGGAGATGCAAAATCAAATGTTGCATTGGATTAAAGAAGCCCGGTGGAAAGATCTTCTCTAACTTGCAGATCAACTCCGGCGCCAACTCTTCCATTTCTTCTAGCACGCCAGGCGATAGTTCTTTCGCACAAAGAACACGGAAGAAATAGCTGAGTTCTGCCAGTACTAGCCATTCATCCTCAGGGATGAAGCCACGCAACATCACCGGCATTACCCGATCAATCCATATGTGCCAATCATGACTCTTGAGACCAAATATCTTCAATTTATCAAGACTGGCTCCCCTCTTTAGATTCGCTGCATACCCATCGGGGAACATCAACTGCATTTTCACCCACAAGATAATTTCCCTCATAGCTGGCCTTCCAAGATTGAACCATGCCTTTGGCTTCGTCCAGTTCTGCTTTCCTTTCGGTTCTTTCATGTTTTGTAACGGCCTATCACATAGCGCCTCCAGATCGACTCTAGCCTTAGTATTATCCTTTGACTTCCCATCTATGCCGAACAATGTACCAAAAAGTGCCTTGGCGATATTCTTCTCAGTGTGCATCACGTCGATGTTGTGTGGGCAAAGGAGGTCTTTGAAGTAAGGCAGATCCCATAAGCATGTTTTGTGAGTCCAGGCGTGCTTATAATTATACCCCTTGAAGTACCCTGGACGCTCTGGATCTGGCTCGAGAGCGTTTAACTGATCCAGGGTCTGTTGGCCTGTCAATGCAGGTGGTGCAGAGTTTTTGACAACTCTACCTCTGATGAAGTTCTTCATGTCTTTCCTAAACTTATGGCGAGGATTCAGGAACTGTCTATGCATGTCGAAGCAAGAAAACTTGCGACCGGCCTGAAGCCAACGAAACTCAAGAGCTCCCTTGCATGTGGGGCATGGGAACCTTCCATGCACACACCAGCCAACGAATAGCGCATACGCCGGCAAGTCATGCGTCGAGTACATGTACCAGACACGCATTATGAAGTTCCGTTTGCTATAGGCGTCGTATGTCTTGAACCCATTATCCCAGGCTTCTTGCAATTCGTCCTTAAGCGGCTGCATGTACACATTCATATTTTTCCCCGGATAGTTGGGCCCTGGAATTATCAACGTCAGGAAAATGTTCTTTCTTTGCATAATCTGTCCGGGGGGGGGGGGAGATTGAGTGGAAAGACAAATACGGGCCAACAACTGTATTGGGCTGCCGTCATACCAAACACACTGAACCCATCCGTGCCGATGCCGACTGGAGGATGCCTCGGATCTGCCGCTTTGTCACCATGTAATTCATCAAACTTTTTTCACGCAACACCATCCGATGTGTGTACAATCATCAGATTCCCATCTGCATCTAGTTCGGTTCTTTTGCCCGTTTTGTGCCATGTCATCTGTCTGGCCGTCTCTTCGACCATGAAAAGACGTTGAAGTCTTGGTACGATTGGCATATACCGAAGAACACTAACGGGGATTTTGGTCTGTGTCTTCTCACCCATACCGTTGTCTACCACAACATACCTGGAAGACTTGCAAATGGGACAATAGTTCAAGTCCGCATAGTCAAGCCTAAACAAGACACATCCTTTCTCACAGGCATGTATCTTATCATAGGGCATCTTCAGTGCACGGAGGATTTTGTCCGACTGGTACAGGTTTGCAGGCATTACATGGCCTTTGGGTAGAAAGCGTCCAAATACTGTCATCATTGCATCGTAGCATTCTCTGCCCAAGTTGAACTGAGCCTTCAGAGCCATTAATTGTGAGATGGCATCCAACTGACAAAGCTCAGTGTGCTCATGGAGCGGACGTTTTGAAGACTCCAACATTTCATTGAAGGCCTTTGCAGATTCCTCCATCTCCTCGTCCGAATCCTGAGCATCATCGAAGTCTTGCACCATGTTTTCCATCCCGGTACCATGCTCGTCGGTGCGACGACGATCCACCTCAGCTCGGTCACGTTGGGCAGACTCACCATGAAATGTCCACACCGTATAATCGGGCGTAAAACCACTCTTCTGCAGGTGTTTGCCCATTTCAGCCTCTGTCCTCTTTTCCCAATTGCCGCACCGTAAACAGGGGCACCAGGTTTTCCTCTGGCCATTTGCAAATGCGGCTCGCACAAACCCCTTGGTTTTTGTGAACCATTCAGTGCTCCATTTGTTCTGACCAGTGTGACCGGTGTACATCTACGCACGATCACTCATCTTGACTTTCAGAGCTACTAGACACACAACAAATATATATATATATATATATATATATAATTCACCATGTATATATTCATCAGTTGATCTACTTTGTCAATTTTATTACGTCCATGCAACCTACACTCTAATAGGTAATGATAGGTCCTAATCCCACCCGAGTATGTTTAGATTGGGTTCATTTTCCCATGCTATGCTCTGGATCCTACGCAAAATTTTGGCAGCACCTCCCCGCTGTTCTTCTGATACACGTCTCTGCAATAAACAGAGAGGATATGTACCCGGAGAACAACAGGGGAGGCACTCACGAAATTTATGCGTCGGATCCGGAGCAAAGCATATGGGAAAACGAACCCAATCTAAACATACTCGGGCTGTCCATGGATAGAGTTGGACAATTCGAAAGAATCAAGGTTATAAATATGCAAATGCATGCATATTTATAACTATGACGCTTTCGAACGGGAGACACATATTGGTTACGCATACTGATGATTCAAGACACATATATAGCTAGCTATCAAGTTTCATCGGAATAGATCAAATAATTAATGGGGGAGGAGGACATGTCATTTGTGCTCACCCACGAACGAAGGGGCAGAGCTCGTCAAACGCACGGCGAGGTCGTCGAACACCAAACCTCGCAGCGATGAAACAACTGCACATTTAAAACTACCCGATCAACACAATTATATATGATGTTTTTCATAACAAAATCGAAAAATATATGACCTAACTAATAATTCACAAATATATGACCCCGTCGGCCTCTGGAAGGCCAAAGAACACCTTTTCGGGAGGTGTCGGGGGTCGGGGTGTCATGTCGGTGTCGGGGTG
>NC_057802.1:547169983-547180324 GCF_018294505.1 Triticum aestivum
GGTGGGGCGGCGGGGTGGTGGGGCGACCAGGCGGCGGCGAGTGGTGGGGGCGGCGGCGCGCGTGTGAAGAGCAGGGAGAGAAACAGGGCGGGGTGGGGCGCGGCCGTTAGATATGTTAAATCTTTGCCGTCTGCCCCCTTTGCCGTCCGCTTTTTTGCTCTTTGCCGTCTGCTAGCAGACGACAAAGAGGGGGGCCGTTAAGTTTTTTTAAGCAGCTCGTCAGTTGGGCCCCCTCCCTCTTTGTCGTCAGCTAGCCGACGGCAAAGAACTGGCTGATGGCAAAGAAAGTCTTTGCCATCAGCCAGTTCTTTGCCGTCAGCTTTTGGGTAGCTGATGGCAAAGAGCTTCTTTGCTGTCTACTAGCTGACGGCAAAGAGCTGGCAGATGGAAAAGTAGCTGATTCCAGTAGTGTGCACCCAACTCCCCCAAAAGTGGTGTACCCAACTCCCCAAAAAGGAAGAGAGCACGTGGACGCCCGAGAAAGCTAGTCGATCCCGAGGAAGCAGCAAAAACATTGAGTCTTAAAGAACTGAAACTTAAATTTGACAGCAAGACCATAGCCAACCAAGTGTCTTCGTTACCATCACGGTCACGCAGAGAGCATAAACCAGCACCAGCTTTATTGAGCCCATTCAAACACAAATAGGTAGCATCAATTGATCATCAATTGATAAATGCTCATGCTCATGCTCTACTTTTAGCATCATTTCATACACGTTTAGTTCTTATCAGAAAGTGGAAATAGGTACTTTTGGCAATCATGAGCATCCTCTACTTATAGCAATATCTAATGCATCATCAGTACAAAGCTTGATTTGGAAATAGGTGGAATCGGCAATCATTTGCATGCTTTAATTTTTTGAAGCTATAATCATGCTGAGTTATACACTAAACATAATCATGCCAAGCTATAACTACCATAGTCATAAACCAGGCTTTTCTTAAGCACATGTGCTTATTTGTACAGGGTAGACGCATAACTAGGCGTCTCTCCTATAGAAATAGGCACCGGTGCTTCAGAAAAACCCTATTTATTTTTCTAAGCACCACCCTAAGCATCTAGCATTGTACAAGGCTTAACATGCATCACCAAAATAGTATTAACAACTTGGAACACTAAACCAGAGTAGCAGCAAACTCTTAAGATAAACGGCATAGGTTCAGACACACCATAGGACATCAGTTTTAGAGTCGAACAATAAAGAAACATAGATAACATAAGAGGACACGGCGGTCCTGGGGCAGCAGCAGCACTCTAGCAGCACATCACTTCTCTCCCTTCTTCAATGGAGGTTGTAGGGCTCATTGACTTTGACAATCTCGAGGAAGCGTGCGTAGACCGCATGTTTAGCCAGAGTACTGGCCTTATGGTTCTTACCATGTCCATTGCCAGTGCTGAAGGCATGCTGGATCATGCCATCTATGCCGCCACCGATCACCTTGCAACAGAAAGGGCACCCAATCTTGCCAAAGAAACGGTACTTGATCTTGCCAGCAATAAGATGCCTCAGGGTGTAGCGGCTCTTACTGTGCCTGCTGTCCATGCCGTATTCCACGTCGTCGTCATCCTCCTGTGAATTAGTGAATTAGTACACATAGAAGAACTCAGCTAATCTATTATGGTACATTGCCTTAATTACAATGTTTTGAAAGTACACATGTGTAACATGGCAACTATCTATTTGCTAGAAATAAGGCGTATGTGCACATACATAATTGAGCCAAAGAAATTGACATGCATAAATATGGACGTTGGAATAGTTGCATTTATAGATTAGTGCACAAGTAGTACATAATTAACACATGAAAGACTTCATGAACTGGCTTGGTTTAATGATATTTGATACTTGTTACAGGTGTAATTTTGATTGGAATCAGAAAAATGGCTTCATTATACTCCTCCATGTTTCACACAAGGGGGGTTTGTTCTATCTACTGGAATGAAGAAACCATTATTCTTTCTGACAGCGGCAATACTGCTTCTCCAACATTGTTAGACCCTGATAAGTTTCAGAAGGAAATTGGTAAAGGAGCTATGGGGTGTCTCACTGCTCATATTGATGAGAGATGTGGCTGTGATCATCTAGATAATATACTGGGGAAAATTGGCTACATGAAATGTTTTGATTTTGTGTCAGCCCATAATTATTAAGGGAGCAATCACTTCCTTTGCAAAATGGAAATCTGTACAGAATTTGCAAATGGATCATCTATGAACATGTGTGCAAACTGATCATCTATGAACATGTGTGCAAATTAATTCATCTACATAAACTAAAATGAATCAGGAACTGCAACATTTTGTCACTGTCCTAGGGAAGCCAATGGAGAATCCTGCCATATATCCATTGTTTAACCCACTTTTTTCATTAATGTATCCCTGCCATGAACATTTTCTTGTATGGGTTCATTACCCCACTTCTTTCATTAATGTATCCCTTGTGAAACTTATGCTCATCTAGTTAACAAGACAAACCCCAATGCCATGAAAAAAAACAGAGTATCTGCTGGAATCAGAATGTGAATCAGATTTAAAATTCCACATCCAACATGAAGATCTATGCTACATCCCTACAATCCTACATACGTACAACTAGCACGCCCTAATGAATTTGATGCTCATCTAGTTAACAAGAAAAACCTCAATGCCATGAAAAAAACCAGAGTATCTGCTGGAATCAGATTTAAAAATCCAGATCCAACATGAAGATCTATGCTAAATCCCTACAATCCTACATATGCACAACTAGCACGCCCAAGTGAAATTGATGCTCATCTAGTTAACAAGAAAAACCCCAATGTCATGAAAAAAAAACAGAGTACTACCTCAGATAGCTCGTCGATGGCATCCTCGTCGAAGTTGCTTCCCTTCCTGCAATCTACGTCGAACTCCTTTATGGCGTTCTCCTCGTAGAGCTCTTCGATTTCGTCATGCACCTTGCGCTTAAGCCTTCTCATCTCCTCCTCCTCCAGATCTTCCCCGACCTTCTGCTCGCCGACGGGTGCCTCCACGGCTGCGATGACAGCGGGAGCAGGCACAATGGTCGCTGCACCGCCAGCTTTCACCGCTACGGCGGACTCAGCCGCTCCACCCACGGCTGCAGCCACGGTAGCAGACTGCTCTGCTCCGATGGTTGCCTCCGGCTCATACGCCGCATCTTCACGCCCGCGTTTCATCGTCGGTCGAAGACAGGAGGAGGGAGGCGTAGGAAGGGAGGAGGGTGGTGAGGAAGGAGGAGAGGGTGGTGAGGTGGTGAGGAAGGAAGAGAGGGTGGTTAGGTTCGGGAGAGGACGAGGGTTTTCTACCTGATTTGGGGAAGAAATGCACTACTCCTGCCTGTTGGAGTTACCGAGAAGCCGCGGGTGCCGATTTGACTTGACACACCCACCCGGCCGTCCCCATTCCACGTGGGGACGTGGCGGTCGTGCACCTCCTGCGGTTTGCCATCAATTGCTATCGGTCTCACAAGTGGGTCCCCTTGTCATCCACACAACCACGCCACCACATGTACCACATTTTTCTTTCTCCCCGTCTCGACCACTCCACATCTTTCTTTCTCCCCTTCTCGACCAGCGCCGCCGCCGCTGCCATCTCCCGACGACCCCTCTCTTCGCTGCCGGTGCGCGTCCGCCGCCAACTCCGGCAAGTACGTGAGATCTCCCCTCTTCTTCCCTTCCCCAACCGCGTCTCCCTACGGAGGCGGATCTGAGCCGATTGGCTGTTGCCGGTCGGAGCTCGTCGGATCTCTCGATGTCATGTCTGATCTAGATTCATGACGTGCCCTCGCATATGGCTTTGTCCACGGTTTGAACCTTTGGATTCAATCCAAAAGTTGAAAACGGTTTGGACTGGGTTGGATGACGAGCATGTATAGTTCGGTTTGGTCTAGATTCTAAATGAAAAATATCTGGATTGGTTTGGTTTTGATGTGTGCCGTGGATTGGACTGGTTTTAGTTTGGATGCCGAACTATTCCCAGGTTTAGATGAGACGGGCATTGCCATTGTCATTGGCATTGCTTTATTACGTAGATGATAGTAAATAGATTGATTAGCCATTGCCAGTATAGGTTATCACTATGATTTATTATATGTATGATCTTTGTATTGTACTATGTACAATTCAACTTAGAGTTCAACATGTTCTGTGTAGAATGGAGGAAGCACCATGTGGACGCTGCAACTCACAGTGCCGGACCAGCCTTTCTACTGCCACGCCGTTCGGCATCTACTTCCAGCCTTCTTTTGTTGTTGCAGCGGTAACAATTTATATGAACCTTCTGACAGTACATTCTTTTTTTTGCTATTTCCACTAATGTATTGTGTCTGTTATTTGTTTTTATCTTACACAGATCGTACCATGCAATGTGAGATTGCCATTCAATGAGCTCATCGGAGACACCGTGACCTTCGACGCTCTTGGGGGCCCGTACACTATGCAGGTCGAGAAGGGGCGAAAGATAACCTAGATAGGAGGAGATGATTGGGATCGTTTCATCGCCCGCATGCGTCTTATTGGGGGTGAATTGATCAGCTTCTCCTTCAGAAGAGATAGGCCCAGGATTTCTGTTATCTATCTAAATTTGATTCCGGATAGTGAGGATGAAGTTCATGAGGAGGAAGATGGTGCCGATTCAGATGATGACGATTCAGATGATGATGAGAACCCACTTGTTGAATACCTGTATGCCCAAGGACTCAGACTGGGCGACGAGGAAATCGGCAACCTCTGGGACATGCTTCCGCTACGTGAAGACTACCTAGGGAAGCCATTCGTGACCTGCCTCACAAGGACGAATGTTAAACGGCATATCATGGTATGTTACTTAGTGTGGTAATTACATGATATGCATGCTTAGTTAGTGTAGTAGTTCATATGATATGCATGTTGTAGTACTGTGATGAGAGGCCTAGTTTAGAATTCATTTAGTGAAGAATTTTATGACATGCATGTAGTGTAGTAATATGCGATGATATGCTTAGTGTACGCAGTAATCTAATGATATGCCTAATTACTGTAGTAATTTGATGCTTGGCGTATAGTGTAGTGATGTGATGATATATATGCTCAGTGTTGAATCCAATGATATATGTGTCTTGAAGTGTATGCTTTGTTGATAATTGCACGTGACATGATCATATATCATGTCAACTGTTTTCAGAAATTACCTAAGAGGTTACTTGATAGCTGTGGCATCGACCCGGACGAAGAAGGCATGGCTGCTGGACTACGCCTTACCAGAACGGGCTCCATCACCAGCTGTGCCTATGCAGTGGACACGGACGGTCGCACTGTCTTGAGTAGGGCAGGGTGGAAGAAGTTCCTTCGTGGCAAGAATCTTCGGGTAGGACAGGCCATCCTACTCACTGTTTCGAACACCAGTCGCCATGACTTGAGGATGATGATCACCATCCACCTCATTTAGAACTTGTTATGTTAGCTCTTGTTTGCGAGTACTTGTCGTGTATTACCGTACCTATATCTACTCATATCTAGGTACTATTGCTTGTGATGGATTGCAACTATTATTAACTGGTAACTAATGCTCTACTAGCTATGATTATTCCACTGTGTGATGTTTTATAGACTGTAGTGTGACATGGTAACTGTTATATATGGGAGGCTGGTCTCTAAGACCTTGTACAATGCAAGGTGCTTAGGGATGTGCTTAGAAAAATAAAGCGGTTTTTTCTGAAGCACCAGTGCCTATTTCTACAGGAGAGACGCCTAGTTAAGCGTCTACCTTGTACAAATAAGCACCGGTGCTTAAGGAAAACCTGGTTTATTTCTCTAAGCACCTCTCCTAAGCACCCTGCATTGTACAAGGCCTAATTGGACCGACATGTTGAACTAGTATCAATGGTAGAGGTTGGCTGCCACAAAGTTCCATTCACAAGCTACTATGAATTTGAAATAATGCATAAACAAAATACGAAGCTTTTCTTAAGCACAAGTGCTTATTTGTACAGGGTAGACGCTTAACTAGGCGTCTCTCCTGTAGAAATAGGCACCGGTGCTTCAGAAAAACCCTGTTTATTTTTCTAAGCACCACCGTACGCATCAAGCATTGTACAAGGCTTATCATGCATCACCAAAATAGTATTAACAACTTGGAACACTAAACCAGAGTAGCAGCAAACTCTTGAGATAAACGGCAGATCAACCACCGCACAGCATAAGTTCAGACACACCATAGGACATAAGTTCAGACACACCGAACAACAAAGAAACATAGATATCATAAAAGGACACTGCGCTAGCAACTTGAAGGCAGACTTTGATCTCTCTTCATGCCGCGTAGTGGCAGTGGTAGTAGGGGTCAGCCTCCTGTGCTTCTGAAATTTCCACACCTGATTTGATGTTGTCTATTATCTTCCAAGCCTTGTAGGTGGCGTACGCATCCTTCGCTGCGTACTCGATGAGGTAGTCTGGCAGCGGGCTGATCCCCCACAGTTTATGGTCTTCGGTCCTGTTGATCTTCTTCTTCATGTTTTGGTAAAATGGGTGGATGACGCTGGCTGCAACATCAGCCAAGGAGTCGTACTTCTTCTTTCTGCCGGCATATGGAACTCTATAGTTTTTCTGAATGTCGATGTACTTTTCGGGGTTGATCTCCAAACCAGACATCTTCAGCATCTGTTTGTCATTATGAATGCTGAAACCGGCAAAGGTGAACAACTTCTTCTCCTGGAGGAAGCTCTTGAGGCGCTTGGGCCTTCAAGGGGAGAGACATATTGAAGATTAGTAGTAATTTTGAAGATTTAGGAGTTGTTTGGTTTGTGACTAACTTTGCCAAAGATTGCCACACCTAAGGTTAGGCAAGTTTGACCAACTTAGGTGTGTGTTTGGTTCAAGCCACACCTTAGGCAAGCCACACTTGGGTCCCACATGGCATACACACAAAAAGTGTGGCAAGATTCCCTTAGGCTTGCCAACTTGTGGCCCTCATTTTGATGAACTAACCTTAGGCAAACTTGGCAAAAAATTGTGGCAAAGTGTGACAATGCTAGTGCTAGAACCAAACAATACGAGTGATGAATGCATGAAGTACATGATGTTATTTCTCTTTTTGGATCATACAGTTGAAAATAACACTACAGCAAACTACTTCACTACATCAACTTCAGAAACAACTTTTAATACATCTAGTCCAGTGCATCCACACCGGTAGACACAACACTAATGCATCAATATCAGAAACTACACTAGTATATCAGAAACTACACTAGTAGACACAACACTAATACATCTAGTCCAGTGCATCAACTTTAGAAAATAACACTAATGCATCCACAGCGGTAGACACAACACTAATGCATCAAGATCAGAAACTACACTAGTATATCAAGTTTGGTGATTAATCTGGTGCAAGATTTTAAGATACTAATCCAGTGCATCAGGGTAAAAATCTATGCCAGTGCATGTACTTGAGAAACCACACTAGTGCGTCCACTTCACAATCTACACTAGTACATGTAGTTGAGAAACTAGGGTATATGAGTAGGATGGCTCACCATTTTGTGGCCGCAGCGATGTGGTAGACCAGGCAGAGTTCATCCACGCATAACTGCAGAACTGCTGCGTACTGCGGAGGTTCGTCATCCCTGGTATACTCCACATCAACGCCGACGAATCTAGGATACATGCCAACGGCTTTCATGAAGAGCCTCGTGAGCATTTCGTCGGCAGTGTCTGGATTGCTGGTGCAGACGACCTCCAGCGTCTCTTTGCCGTGGAGTTCCACCTTGTCAAGTTTGGTGGTGTAGTCGCGCTTCTCACCGGGGACCTGAACGTCGTCTTCCTTGATGCTCTGCTCTTCCTTGATGCTCTGGTCGGACGTCTCGCCATAGTGACGCTTGGTAGACGGCTCCTCCGCCATTGCCCTTCTCCAGCGACAGCGGTTTTGAGACAGAGACGGTGGTTGTAGTTTGTGGAGTAGATGGACGTGGTTCGCATAATGAGGGAGGAATGGAGGAGAAGGTGCCTTTTTGAGTTCTGGGGGAGGCGGTTCGTCGCGTGAGGGAGGCGCTCGTCGTTATCGTGATCGTGGGGGTCGTGGGGCTCGTGCTGTTGGTGTTCCATTCTGTAACCACCCACGGGCCTGCATCGTGGCCCATATCACTGGGTTTGTAGTCCTATGCAGGCCGTGGTGTGTGAGAAAACTCATGTTAGGTAGGTGGGCTTTTCTCCTCCTTCACCCGGCGGCCGTGATGTAAACATGAGAAGCAAGTTTGCTAAGGTTGTAAACGGACCCAATATTTTTCTACATCTTTGTATCAACATGAAAAGCAATCATGACTAGTTTGCTAAGGTTGTCGGCATTTGTATGGATTTTCTAAGGTTTTTGCAACGATAAAATGCTTAAAACACTTCTGACATGTTGTGATGTTTTCGGTATTTAGTGGTCTACTCGCTGGGATTATTCCACGGTGTGATGTTTTGTACGTGCCAAGTTGTAGTATGAAATGCTAACTGTTCTATATGGTAGTGGTTGGTCTCTAATTGGACCGACATGTTGAACTAGTATCAATGGTAGAGGCGTTCCGTTGTGCGCGACATCCAACAGTTCACATAATTAATTATCCAAAGATTAAGGTATCAAACCCTTGGTCATACAAAGCAACATTTCGTTCCTAAAAATTAAGGTACTTCCACATTCAAACTAACTAATACTACAAATTCGAAGGAACTACTTAATACATTAACAACACATAGGGAAGTAGCCCTGGTCCAACGGCTTGAGAAAGGACGAACAAAAGCTAAAAGAAGAAGGATCAACCAGTAGCAGCACCATCAGCCTCCCAGCCTCACAACTTCAGCCAGCCTGGTGAACTCCAGGTTTTCTCCTGCAAAACACACATGGGATGTTGGAGGCAAGAAAATAAATTTGCCAGGGGTCTTGTCATGGCATCTAATCGCACGGAATGCTAGTACAAATGATGGAGAACAAAACATCCAACATGAGCAAATTCATAGGAGTTCTAGATCCATGGATACCATCAAGAAAAAATGCTCAGTTCTAATTCAGACACAACACTTGGTGAAAACATGCATATTCATATCAACAACATTGATATGGCATCTTTGCAAGCTTGGGTCAGTGACTTGTCTTGTGTTTCATGGCATGACAATAATTTTAACAATAAATAGACATGAAATTGACCCAAACTCATGTACAAAGTTAGGACATATGATGCATGGATTAATTCACAAATAAATGACAAAATGCCAACTTTGTATAGAATTTGCAGTACTGAAATATTTCAGTGTGTACTGAAACTGCAGTACTGAAATAATTCAGTGTGCATCGGTGTGTACTGAAATTGTAGTAACGAAATATTTCATTGCCTACCGATGTGTACCGAAATATTTCAGTGTCTACCACTACAACATTACAAATTTTGCCTAGGGCAGTACCGAAATATTTCAGTGCCTACCGGTGTGTACCAAAATATTTCAGTGTCCACCACTACAACATTACAAATTTTGCCTAGGGCAGTACCGAAATATTTCAGTGCCTACCGGTGTGTACCAAAATATTTCAGTGTCCACCACTACAACATTATAAATTTTGCCTAGGGCAGTACCGAAATATTTCAGTGCCTATTGGTGTGTGCCGAAATATTTCAGTGTCTACCACTAGAACATTACTAATTTTTCCTAGGGTTCATATGATGCCTAGGGTTCACATACATCATAATCATCCTCCAAATCCATGTACTCAAATATTCATGCAATTCATTGAGATTAAAATGCCATATAGCATTCCCTCTCTGAGCTATTACGATTAGTATCACCACGATGTAAGCACGAGCAGTAGGAAGATGAGGAGTGGGGAAGCTTACTCTAAACATAGCTACCGCCGCCGTTCAGACGAGGAGAGCGGCGAGGGAAGCGTGGAGAACGGCGGGGAAGCGAGGTCGCGACCACTGTCCTCCTCATCTTGTGCTTCGGAGTCTCCGATGACTCGGTTGGAGGCTGCACAATCTGCAACGGCACCTCGTGCACGGTGGGTTCCTGATCCAGTGGATGCTCTACCCTGGATCTGAACGCCCACCACCTCCGCCTGGTCCACTTGCTGGACGAATTGGCCTGCTCCATCGCCCAGAGGAGGATCTCGATCTTGTGAATCGGTTGCGCGGGCGGGGGACAAAGCTTTGCCCTCTCCTTCTTCGTCAAATTCTTGAGAGTGGCCATTGCCGTCCAGCTCATCTGCCTTGTATTGTCAAACCAAGAACGGATCTCCCTCAACCTGGCCAACTTGACCTGGTCGCCGCCGGCGATCTGCACGAAGTCGGTGTTCTCGCCGCCGGCCATCAGCTCGATCTGCCGATTCTTGCT
>NC_057802.1:547180757-547186764 GCF_018294505.1 Triticum aestivum
GCGAGAAGGAGGAGATGACTGCGGTGGACTTGGAGGAGAGGGCGGAGATGGCCGTCGATGAGTAATTGTGGAAGGTGTAGCACCATGGCGGCGGTTTTGCATTCGACGAGAGGGGCGGCGCGTGCAAATTTTCCTAGGACTAAACTGCCCCTATATTAAAACGCGTCCCCACCTTGTCACGAGTACCGGCCCCACTCGTTTTAGTACTTTCGCGTACTTTCATCGGAGTACTACCCAGTACTTTGTATTTGTCTGCCGTTAGATCGACATCAACGAACGGTTCTAAAAAAGCCCAACCACTCTAAAACTTGTATTTTTTTTAAGTAGACTAGAGAACTACTAGCATACATGAAGAGTAGTCTGAATGTTTTTCAGAAAAGAAAGCAAATCATTATCTGAAACAAAGTGCCAAAGAACATGTGCAGACTGAAGTAATCAAGACAGATTCATTGGCCCATTCAGAAGCGTAAATGATGTAGCTAGCATAGAGCATTCAGATGGTCCATTGCCCCCATGTGCTGTGCTGCGCTGCAACTAGATATGCCCCAGTTGTTCGAGACGCATGTACTCACCACTAAACAATTGCTTAATTAGTGCATGCCTCCGGGAGTAATGGAAGCCCAAAAGCGCTCTCCATTGCTTTATTAGTGCAAGCTTCCACTGCTCCACATGAATCGTAAGGTTGGGGACCTGTTCTTATGACAAAGACGAGTGCCGACCCGAAAGCTACATGTCTGCATTGCCCTCATGTGCTGTGCTGGGACTAGATATGTCCCAGCTGTTCGAAACACATGTACTCACCACTAAACAATCTTAATTAGTGCAAGCCTCCGGGGGTAATGGAAGCCCAAAGCTAGCTCTCCATTGCTTAATTCAGCCATGGCTTAACTAGTGCAAGCTTCCCCTGCTGCACATGACTCGTAAGGTTGGGGACCTGTTCTTATGACAAAGACGAATGCCGACCCAAAAGGTACATGTCTGCATTACTACCACTAGTCTTTTTTTTGTTTGAGGCGAGACTACCACTAGTCAGTCAATAAGAGTGCCCCTTCTTCCACGGCCCACAAGTGGTTCCCCGTGTGCCCCTTCTTCCACAGCCCACATATCGTTCCACGCTAGTCATTTTCAGTCGTTTCACTACTACTAGTCAGTCAGCGAGACCCAACACGCATCCGGCTAGACCACTAGATGCATGTTATATAGCACTTACAAGTTGAGGCACCGGTGCTATCCAACACAAACGGATAAACACAGAGTATACATATACAAGATGAGCAGGGCCATGGTATCACTACTCGTGCTTGCGGTGCTTGTGTTGCCGCCGGTGCCGGCAACAACTGCCACGGTGACTACGGCTAGAAGAAACTGCCCCGACACCTGTGGTTATCACCTCATACCTTTTCCGTTCGGAGTAGGTCCTTCATGCTCCTTGCCTGGTTTTAATCTCACTTGTGCTGTCGACAAGCAGACCAATGACAGTCATCCCATGCTGGGCAACTCAATGTTGGAGGTCAGTTTCCCTTCCGATGTACCCGACTCCTACCTGTTCACCACCAGTATCTCGTACACCGTGAAGATGATTCCCGGTGTACGCGACTACTCCATCCACTGGGAAGCTCCAGCTAGGCCCTTTGCCATATCTGGCTGGTCAAACATATCCTTGTTCGTTGTTGGCTGCGGCGTCAGGGCTTCGCTGTTCATTGATAACTCGGCCGTTGAGGCCGGGAACTGTTCCGTCGTCTGTGCAGAAGCTCAAGTCATGGAGAAGCTAACTGTGGGAACGTGTGATGCCATGGTTGGCCTCGGATGCTGTTTCATTGATATACAAGTGAACCTAAGGGCGTTCACTCTGGACATCTCGCGCATCAACGGCTCTCCAAGCTCAAAACAAGTGCAAGCCTACATGAGCGATAGTATGGACCCAAGTTTCACCCCGATTGGTGCATACTCTGGGTTTCAATACTCAGGAACAGTTCAGCTGGATTGGTCTATTCCCTACCAGCCCAAGTTGCCCAACTGCAAGCGTGCCATGGAGGACAAGGAGAGCTATGCCTGCATTAGCAACCACAGCAAGTGCGAGGACTCGCCAATCGGTGGATACATTTGCTATTGCCAGTCGGGCGCCATGGAGGGCAACGCTTACGTATATGGCGGCTGCCATAACCCACCAGGTCATCCTCTCCATCTATATATGTGACTGGGTTAAACATTTTGTGTTGTGTTTGGTTCAAGGTAGCTTTTGTAGTTAGCTAGTAACTTTCTTTTTGCGAGGAATCTCTACTTTTAACTTTTTAAGAGTATATAAATACCTTGTCCTAGAACCTACTAGCTAGCTAGTTGGCCACTTGGCCTAAATGACTTTTAACTAGATCATGTGGTTTAGGTATAGCGACTTAACTCTCCTTTCCTAAAAAAAGAACTCTCCTTAAAATGCAGAGCTCGGCAAGTTAAATTCATATCCGTCCACCTCAATCAAACACGATCTTACTCATATGTATTTTTCCTGGGGATTTCCACTTCCTTATCTGAGAAGAGTTGATGGGCTAGTATAACTATATTTACACTATTTTGTTTCAATATTTATGTGATATCATTTTTTAAATATTAATAGCTGTTTCTTTGCTCAAACATTTGGCTTGATCCTTTTCGGCTTTCCCCTGCAACAGCTTATGATTCCATCCAGCCAAGAGCGGATTGTCCCACATCATGCAATAACGTGAGCACCCCATTCCCCTTCGGAACAGAACTAGGCTGCTTTGCCAAGCCCCATCTCTACCTCAAATGTATCCCAACAGCCGCCCTTCCCGTCCTTCAGTTGACCGATCGAACGCTCGTCACTGACATATCTATTGGCGGCGGTGTATTACAAATTCATGGGATATTGGAGCCAGATGATTTCATGTCTGACTCGGACCACCCGCTCTATGCCTTATCTGGAGAGGGAGAAAGGCGCATAGTGAAGTGGGCTATTGATAACATGACATGCGAGCATGCAAAGATGAACAAGAGCGACTACAGATGCTTCAGCACCCACAGCGACTGTGTTGATGTAACTGACGATAGAACACTCAGACATATCGGTTACCGGTGCAAGTGCTCTTCTGGTTTTGAAGGGAATCCTTACCTTCAAGATGCATGCACAGGTATACTCTCAGAATCATTTCATTTTTGCTTAATCTCAGTTCTCTGAATTTTTTGTTAATCAGTCACCTAAAGCTGCCTATTAGTTTTTCCCCAAGAAAATAACTTTCCCGACAAAATATTAGTTAGCCTAAAATTGTACTGCAGAAAGTGTGCAATTTTTGTGTAATGCTCGTACAAATTTTTAGCCTACAGTTTACATAAAGTGAGATGGTTGGATGATGATCTGAAGACTTAGAAACATGACTAAGGTATAAAAAAACAAGAGATAACTTACAAATGGATAATCTTCAGCCACATTCAAGCATGTAACGGTGCCACAGTATACAAAATTGAATGATTTGCTTTTTCGTTTCATCATTCCTTCCCCTGTATCCAAAGATGCACATAAGGTAACTTATACAACACCAATACAATATTCACATCATAAAACTTCCAAGGAAACAACAAGCTACATAAGGTGTAAAAAATAATAACCAAACATTACGTTATATGTTAACAGGGACATGACGTCTCTGTAGCCAATTCCAACCCCATGGCACCAGAACCATCCGCTCCTGCTCCAACGATTGTTGGGATAAATTTCACTGCCCGCGACCAGTTGATACATAAGATAGTCAACATGGTTTACATTTTTCCAAAAGTAAATAAATTTGTTCATAGCAAAATCGACAAACATAAAGTAGCTTTGAGCACGACGATTTATCTGCCCCCGCAACTAATTTCAGAAAATCTGAGGGGCACCATGATGTGGCAGAATGCCAAAAAATATGAAGATTGCTAAATACACAAACATTTGTTGCTGTTTCAAGCTCAAAATTAGTGCCATGGGTCAAATAAGTAGATAGTTTGGTTGTAAAAATTGCACGCATTATTGTGTGACAGATTGCATACAAATTTCGTATGGTGCAAAGATGATCAGAGATCTTACTGTGTGCTATTTACAGATACCAACGAGTGCCATCAGCCAGATAAATACATCTGCAAGGGTATCTGCCAGAATAGTTTCGGAAGTTATACATGCACCAGTTGTCCTCGTGGAACAGATTTCAATAGCGTCATCAGAAAATGCAAACCAACTACTCTAATATTAGGTAAAAATCATAGTGGTTTCTATCTATTACTGTTACTGCTATAATCTCGGAGATAAATAACTCGACTTAAACGGGTCATCCATTGCAGGTGTTACTATTGGACTAAGCAGTGGTGGAGGCATTCTGTTTCTTGCTTTAATTTTTGCTATTCTAACTCGGAGATGGAAGAGAAATGTTCAGAAACGTTTGAGAAAGAGGCATTTCCGTAAGAACAGAGGCATTCTGCTAGAACAGCTGATCTCTTCAGATCAAAGTGCCAGCGATGCTGGCACAAAGATATTCTCCCTGGAGGAGCTGCAAAAGGCAACCAATAATTTCGATCACACCCGTGTGATCGGACGTGGTGGCCATGGCACTGTCTATAAGGGCATTCTGACCGACCAGCGAGTGGTGGCCATCAAGAAATCAACGCTTGCCATGATCAGCGAGATCAATGAGTTCATCAACGAGGTCTCCGTCCTATCGCAGATCAACCACCGGAATGTGGTAAAGCTCCATGGATGTTGCCTAGAATCTGAGGTCCCTCTGCTCGTCTACGAGTTCGTCTCCAACGGGACGCTCTACGACCTTCTGCACCGCGAGCAGAATGGTAGCTTGTCGCCTTTGTCCTGGGAGGAGCGCCTGAGGTTTGCCACCGAGATCGCGGGTGCGCTCTCGTACCTGCACTCTGCGGCTTCTGTGTCGATCCTACACAGAGACATCAAGTGCATGAACGTGCTCCTGACGGACAGCTACACCGCAAAGGTTTCAGACTTCGGCGCGTCGAGGCTGATCCCGATCGACCAGACGCACCTAGTCACTGCGGTTCAGGGCACGTTTGGGTACCTGGATCCGGAGTATTACCATACTGGGCAGCTCAACGAAAAGAGTGATGTTTACAGTTTTGGAGTGATACTTGTTGAGCTGCTGACGAGGAGGAAACCGATCATTCAGAACGAGCATGGCGAGAAGCAGAACCTGTCCAATTACTTCTTGTGGGCTATGAGGGAGAGGCCCCTTGAGGAGACAGTGGACGCTCAGATCCTCGAGGAAGCGAATGGGGAAGGGGTTCTGTGCATGGCTCGGTTGGCGGAGGAGTGCCTATGTCTGACACGAGCGCAGAGGCCTACCATGAAGGACGTGGAGATGAGGCTGCAGCTCCTGACGGGGCGCCGTGTTGCACCGAGGGTGGAGCGAGCCGAAGTTGCACAGCCTCACTCTGAAGCTGCGGGAAACAATGGGCGTAGTGGCATTGCTCCGTTGATTGGTCAGAACGGCTCACGTCAGTTCAGCCAAGAGCAGGAGTTCGTGTCGTCTCTGCGTGTGCCACGGTAGTTTGTTGGCACTTGGTATACCGTTAGTTTAGACCAAAAGGCATATGGCGTTGTGTGTATCTTAATTACCTTTTGCCCGTACTGCAAAATTCAATTTTAAAGTGTGTATTGTGAATTTCCATTGACATGTAAAAGTGAATTGCTTTTTGGACCAACCATCAACACAAAAAATACGCAGATCAGAATAATGGTACAATCATAATACTAGTCGCAACTTGTACCAGGCAGTCTAGCTGGACCTATTAATCAGCAGAAGCAGCGACTGAATGCAGAGGAGAATAATTTCCATTGAAGACGACTAGAGTTAGTCTGTAAGGTGCTGTTTTTTTGTTCCACCGTGCAATGAGAAAAAATTTGAGAACTACTTTTGTTGAAGAAACATTTTTTCCTCACAATATTTCTTGCTCTAAGATTGTTTTTGTTCCAACTAACCAAACTTTTGGTCCACAAAAGAATAAA
>NC_057802.1:547187010-547192563 GCF_018294505.1 Triticum aestivum
GAATTTTCATTCACTTTTGCCTACAATAGGCATTGCAGCCCCTTGCAACATAGGTTCAAATTAACCAGAGCACAAGGGAATAGATGGGAGAAGAGACGACCAAAAAACACCCGCGCATGCCTAATCCTCGTACAATTGGTTTCTCTTCCTGAAATAACATTAGAAGAATTTGTTAAAGAAAGATAGAAATGGTGTTTAAAACTTTATATAGCCAACAAGATTCATTGTATGTCAGTCAGAAGGAAATATGGTATGGAATGACAGGTAGTTATTTTCAACTAGACAGCTGGTTATGAATATGAAGAGCAGTCTGACAGTCTTTCAGAGAAGAAAACAAATTATTATCTGAAGCAAAGTGCCAAAGCACATGAGCAGACAGAAGTAATTGAGTCAGACTGGCACATTCAGTAGAGTATTCAGAAGGTCCATTGCCCCATGCGCTGTGCTGCAATTGGATATGTCCCAGTTGCTCGAAACACATGTACTCAGCGTCACACAATTCCTTATTAAATAAGAGCATGGGGCCATAGCAAGGATTTGAACTCGCGTCTGTACCTCATAACGGAAGCAAGCACCAAAGTCACGTGGTGTGACAAAGAAATGATCTCCTCCCTTGATCTATTTCAGTAAGGTCATTTCGTCGTAATCTGCTCAATTGCGCTGCACATCTGAATAGCGTGTGTACAACCAAATTGCATCCTCGGGATTAAAATCTGGATCACACTTGGCAACAGAAACCGTTCCATGAAGATCTCCACGGCGAACATGTAGTTCAGGCATCTTGGTTCCTTCTTCAGCGGCTTGCTGTATTTTTCAGGGAGACCATAGATATACATATACACCTTGAGCCCCCCGGCAGAGTCATCATCAGCACTTCCTATATTCTGTTGGCCACAGGACATGTACTAGTTTTGCCCAAATGTAGAGGAAAGAATATACCAAGTTTGAGGGCATTGCTTCTGATCACATAGCACTTTGATTGAAAGCATGGTATGATACTATGACAGATAGGTAAGCAAGGTGCAGATCTAACCCTAGACTAGACGGTATGAATCATGATCCCTGAAACTGAAAGCAAGAAACATGTCTTGACTGAATCAACAAAGTGTCAATAGCATCAGGTGCTTGATAAAACATGGTTAGAATTGAACCAGAAACTAGACGAATCACTTGGGGTGTAGATTCGAACACCAACAGAAACTACCATTCCACCACCTATCTATATAATCCATTTGCATCTGATATGAAATAGGCCTTACAGCAGACCAGACTAGTGAAACGGGTCAGAGATCCCGAGCTAGACGAAGCCATTCTGCCCGCTATGCTATGCTATCTCTACCAATGGAAACCACGAATTTCTCAGACCAATCAGGTGCATCGCGCATCCATCCATACCTTGGATCCTCCCGGCCCCCTGCCCCCCGGCGGCGGCGGCCAAGAAGGAGAGGAGCAATGCCGGCACCGCCGCCGCCGCCGCCGCCGCCGCCAGGGCCAGCACCGCCCGCGGCTTCCCCATCGCCGCCGCCACCCACACCTGCCCCCCGCCGCCCTTGCTTGCGGAGTCGTCAGCACCAAGAGGCCGGAACGGAGAGAAAGCGAGCTGCTGATGAATCTGCTGCTCGTTGGAGGCGAGAGGTGTAATGCGGGCGGGAGAGAGGGACAGATCAGATGGAGGGGGCGGTGGGAACAAGCAGCGGCGTGCCGTCGGTACGGGCTCCCGGGGCTCTCCGTGTCAACGATGAGCCGCCGGTGGGCTTCGCCTCACACTGGTCACGGTGGCTGTAAGTTAGAGCAGAGTCCTTAGACCAACTCTAGCATATCCTTAAACTGCGAAACTGAAAACATATGATAAGGATTGGTTTGAGCTGCGGCCGAACATACCTTCAAACTAAAACGGTAAAATCGAATATTCGCTTATATTCTTTCCCACGTCTTTTTCTTCCTCTCGTTCGTGTTCGTGTTTATAGTTAGCTCCCGTCGCCGTAGTCGCCGAATCGATCCAGGAGGCAACTCGTCCGTGGCCGGATGGATCCGGGAGCTAGGTAGCTCGTCCGTGGCCGGCTGGATCCAGCTAGCTAGCTCGCCCGTGGCAGGATCGATCCAAGAGCTCCGCACGGACGGGACGACGGCCAGGACGGACGGGTGGCGGCCGGGGACGGACGGGGCGGCGGCAGGGGAGTGAGCCATGAAGTTTCCGATGGCAGTTGGACTCTGCCGACGGTCTTTCGCATATACAGGGCATCCTCGGGTCGGCCTTCCACCTCGTGAATCTAAAGGTCGAGGGAGAAGTTTTTCTGGTCCCCAATTTTTTTTTACAGTTCAAGGGGCCATACGGTTTCTGATCTGGCCACTTTTTTCGCCTGAAACCGTAAACGAGTGGTTATTATGCGGGTTGGCGCGTTTTAAAGGGTCTGCTAGAGTTGCTCTTATATTGCGGACCTGTAAAGTGAGTTTACAGTTCACAAAATGCCTCGGATACAGGCTGAAAACAGCCGCAACAGAACAAAAACCGAAAATGAACCTGTAAATTTTGAAATCAGAAATTCATCGAGAAATCAAACGACTTCAGTAGAACTAGTAGCGTTCATAGTTGTTGATGATCATACATATTTCATACATAGCCTATTTTTACAAAATAGATCGGAGGAGCGGCGGCCACAGTAAACCCTATTGCCATATTTGGCTAACCGGAGACATCTGGGTACGGTGGCGACCCTGCGGCGGCGGTGCAGCTAGTCGGAGGAGGAGGAGGAGATGAGGTCGATGTAGATGTCGTCCTGCGCCTTGGCTTCGGGGCACCATGCCTCGAGGTTGTCGTCGAACTCCTACGCCTTCCCGAGCCCTTGCTCGAGGAGGACTGCGTCGAGGTCGGCTTCCCATCGACTGCGCTGCTCCGCCTCCTCCTCCTGCTCCCGTGCACTGTGCATGACGATGGCGGCCTCGAAGACGCTTGCCTCCGCCGGGGGGAGGGAATCCTCCGGCCCCACGACATCACCGGCCCGCCGCTCCGGCTCCGGTTCTGGCGCCTTCTTCACCGCGCGGAGCAACGGGAGCTCCTCTGACTCCCTTTTCACCGGAGTGAGCGGCGTACGGGAGCTCGACCCCCCGATGGAGGAGCTGCCCGCGCATGCCTGTGGTCGTACTCCTTCGTCTCGCGGCGGAGGAGCGGCAACGGCGGTTCTAGGTTGTGGTTCGTGTACTTACGGGCGGCTCGCTTCCTCGTGCCGCCGGCTTTGACACTCTGTCCTTTTTTTTGAAACACTCTGTCCTACTAGGTAGAAAAAGTATCATTGAACGTGCTTTGAAAGAAAAATTAGAAAGCAACCATGGGACATGTGTGAACACATTTAATTTGAAGTTCAACTTTTTTTTAAATGTCATAACTTTTGAACCAAATATCAAAACTAAGATCCGCTTTCACCATTTGATTCCTCGCGACGTCCTCTTCAAAACTAGATCTCATATGCGTCTGTTTCAACAAAACTTTTTTGTGTGCAATTTAGGCACCGTTTGGTGTAACTGTCTAGTCGTCGTTGTGCAACTACTGACAGTCGATGTGCAACTTTTTCCTGACTCATGGCGCTTTCACCGTTGGATCCCGCGCGACGTGCTCTTCGAATCTAGATCCCGCATGGGGTATGTTTCGACAAAATTTATTGTGTGCAATTTAGTCTATGTTAGGTGCAACTGAAGGAAATATGCCCTAGAGGCAATAATAAAGTTATTATTTATTTCCTTATATCATGATAAATGTTTATTATTCATGCTAAAATTGTATTAACCGGAAACATAATACATGTGTGAATACATAGACAAACAGAATGTCACTAGTATGCCTCTACTTGACTAGCTCGTTAATCGAAGATGGTTATGTTTCCTAACCATAGACATGAGTTGTCATTTGATTAACGGGATCACATCATTAGGAGAATGATGTGATTGACTTGACCCATTCCGTTAGCTTAGCACACGATCGTTTAGTATTCTGCTATTGCTTTCTTCATGACTTATACATGTTCCTATGACTATGAGATTATGCAACTCCCATTTACCGGAGGAACACTTTGTGTGCTACCAAACGTTCAACGTAACTGGGTGATTATAAAGGTGCTCTACAGGTGTCTCCGAAGGTACTTGTTGGGTTGGCGTATTTTGAGATTAGGATTTGTCACTTCGATTGTCGTAGAGGTATCTCGCCCACTCGGTAATGCACATCACTTAAGCCTTGCAAGCATTGCAACTAATGAGTTAGTTGCGGGATGATGTATTACAGAACGAGTAAAGAGACTTGCCGGTAACGAGATTGAACTAGGTATTGAGTTACCGACGATCGAATCTCGGGCAAGTAACATACCGATGACAAAGGGAACAACGTATGTTGTTATGCGGTTTGACCGATAAAGATCTTCGTAGAATATGTGGGAGCCAATATGAGCATCCAGGTTCCGCTATTGGTTATTGACCAGAGACGTGTCTCGGTCATGTCTACATAGTTCTCGAACCCGTAGGGTCCGCACGCTTAAAGTTCGATGACGGTTATATTATGAGTTTATGTGATTTGATGTACCGAAGGTAGTTCGGAGTCCCGGATGAGATCGGGGACATGACGAGGAGTCTCGAAATGGTCGAGACGTAAAGATCGATATATTGGACGACTATATTCGTGTTGGGGAACGTAGTAATTTCAAAACATTCCTACGCACACGCAAGATCATGGTGATGCATAGCAACGAGAGGGGAGAGTGTTGTCTACGTACCCTCGTAGACCGAAATCGGAAGCGTTAACACAACGCGGTTGATGTAGTCGTACGTCTTCATGATCCGACCGATCAAGTACCGAACGCACGGCACCTCCGAGTTCAGCACACGTTCAGCTCGATGACGTCCCTCGAACTCCAATCCAGCCGAGTGTTGAGGGAGAGTTTCGCCAGCACGATGGCGTGGTGACGATGATGATGTTCTACCGACACAGGGCTTCGCCTAAGCTCCGCAACGATATTATCGAGGTGTAATATGGTGGAGGGGGGCACCGCACACGGCTAAAAGATCGTAGATCAATTGTATGTCCAGAGGTGCCCCCTGCCCCCGTATATAAAGGAGCAAGGGGGGAGGCCGGCTGGCCCTTGGGGCGCGCCAAGGAGGGGGGGAGTCCTCCTCCTAGTAGGAGTAGGACTCCCCTTTCCTAGTCCAACTAGGAAGAGAGAAGGGGGAAGGAAAGAGAGGGAGAGGGAGAGGGAAAGAGGGGCCGCGCCCCCCTCCCCTAGTCCAATTCGGACTCCTCATGGGAGGGGGCGCGCCACCTCCTGGGCTGCTGCCCTCTCTCTCCCCTCAGGCCCACTAAGGCCCAATACTTCCCCGGGGGGTTCCGGTAACCCCTCCGGCACTCCGGTTTTATCCGAAACTTCTCCGGAACACTTCCGGTGTCCGAATATAGTCGTCCAATATATCAATCTTTATGTCTCGACCATTTCGAGACTCCTCGTCATGTCCGTGATCACATCCGGGACTCCGAACAACCTTCGGTACATCAAAACATATAAACTCATAATATAA
>NC_057802.1:547192573-547205795 GCF_018294505.1 Triticum aestivum
TCAATAACCAATAGCGGAACCTGGATGCTCATATTGGTTCCTACATATTCTACGAAGATCTTTATCGGTCAGACCGCATAACAACATACGTTGTTCCCTTTGTCATCGGTATGTTACTTGCCCGAGATTCGATCGTCGGTATCTCGATACCTAGTTCAATCTCGTTACCGGCAAGTCTCTTTACTCGTTCCGTAATACATCATCCCGCAACTAACTCATTAGTCACAATGCTTGCAAGGCTTATAGTGATGTGCATTACCGAGTGGGCCCAGAGATACCTCTCCGACAATCGGAGTGACAAATCCTAATCTCGAAATACGCCAACCCAACAAGTACCTCTGGAGACACCTGTAGAGCACCTTTATAATCACCCAGTTACGTTGTGACGTTTGGTAGCACACAAAGTGTTCCTCCGGTAAACGGGAGTTGCATAATCTCATAGTCATAGGAACATGTATAAGTCATGAAGAAAGCAATAGCAACATACTAAACGACCGAGTGCTAAGCTAACGGAATGGGTCAAGTCAATCACGTTATTCTCCTAATGAGGTGATCCCGTTAATCAAATGACAACTCATGTCTATGGCTAGGAAACATGACCATCTTTGATTAACGAGCTAGTCAAGTAGAGGCATACTAGTGACACTCTGTTTGTCTATGTATTCACACATGTATTATGTTTCTGGTTAATACAATTCTAGCATGAATAATAACATTTATCATGATATAAGGAAATAAATAATACTTTATTATTGCCTCTAGGGCATATTTCCTTCAGTCTCCCACTTGCACTAGAGTCAATAATCTAGTTCACATCGCCATGTGATTTAACATCAATAATTCACATCACCATGTGATTAACACCCATAGTTCACATTGTCATGTGACCAACACCCAAAGGATTTACTAGAGTCAATAATCTAGTTCACATCGCTATGTGATTAACACCCAAAGAGTACTAAGGTGTGATCATGTTTTGATTGTGAGATAATTTTAGTCAACGGGTCTGTCACATTCAGATCCGTAAGTATTTTACAAATTTCTATGTCTACAATGCTCTGCATGGAGCTACTCTAGCTAATTGCTCCCACTTCCAATATGTATCTAGACCGAGACTTAGAGTCATCTAGATTAGTGTCAAAACTTGCATCGACGTAACCCTTTACGACGAACCTTTTGTCACTTCCATAATCGAGAAACATATCCTTATTCCACTAAGGATAATTTTGACCGCTGTCCAGTGATCTACTCCTAGATCACTATTGTACTCCCTTGCCAAAATCAGTGTAGGGTATACAATAGATCTGGTGCACAGCATGGCATACTTTATAGAACCTATGGCCGAGGCATAGGGAATGACTTTCATTCTTTTTCTATCTTCTGCCGTGGTCGGGCTTTGAGTCTTACTCAATTTCACACCTTGTAACACAGGCAAGAAACTCTTTCTTTGACTGTTCTATTTTGAACCACTTCAAAATCTTGTTAAGGTATGTACTCATTGAAAAAACTTATCAAGCGTCTTGATCTATCTCTATAGATCTTGATGCTCAATATGTAAGCAGCTTCACTGAGGTCTTTCTTTGAAAAACTCCTTTCAAACACTCCTTTATGCTTTGCAGAATAATTCTACATTATTTCCGATCAACAATATGTCATTCACATATACTTATCAGAAATGCTGTAGTGCTCCCACTCACTTTCTTGTAAATACAGGCTTCACCGCAAGTCTGTATAAAACTATATCCTTTGATCAACTTATCAAAGCGTACATTCCAACTCCGAGATGCTTGCACCAGTCCATAGATGGATCGCTGGAGCTTGCATATTTTTTTAACACCTTTAGGATTGACAAAACCTTCTGGTTGCATCATATACAACTCTTCTTTAATAAATCCATTAAGGAATGCAGTTTTGTTTATCCATTTGCCAGATTTCATAAAATGCGGCAATTGCTAACATGATTCGGACAGACTTAAGCATCGCTGCGAGTGAGAAAATCTCATCGTAGTCAACACCTTGAACTTTGTCAAAAACCTTTTTCCGACAAGTCTAGCTTTGTAGATAGTAACACTACTATCAGCGTCCGTCTTCCTCTTGAAGATCCATTTATTTTCTATGGCTTGCCGATCATCGGGCAAGTCAACCAAAGTCCATACTTTGTTCTCATACATGGATCCCATCTCAGATTTCATGGCCTCGAGCCATTTTGCGGAATCTGGGCTCATCATCGCTTCCTCATAGTTCGTAGGTTCGTCATGGTCTAGTAACATGACCTCCAGAACAGGATTACCGTACCACTCTGGTGCGGATCTTACTCTGGTTGACCTACGAGGTTTAGTAACAACTTGATCTGAAGTTTCATGATCATCATTATTAACTTCCTCACTCATTGGTATAGACGTCACAGGAACCGTTTTCTGTGATGAACTACTTTCCAATAAGGGAGCAGGTACAGTTACCTTATCAAGTTCTACTTTCCTCCCACTCACTTCTTTCGAGAGAAACTCCTTCTCTAGAAAGGATCCATACTTAGCAACGAATGTCTTGCCTTCGGATCTGTGATAGAAGGTGTACCCAACTATCTCCTTTGGGTATCCTATGAAGACACATTTCTCCGATTTGGGTTTGAGCTTATCAGGATGAAACTTTTTCACATAAGCATCGCAACCCCAAACTTTAAGAAACGACAACTTTGGTTTCTTGCCAAACCACAGTTCATAAGATGTCGTCTCAACGGATTTAGATGGTACCCTATTTAACGTGAATGCAGCTGTCTCTAATGCATAACCCCAAAACGATAGTGGCAGATCAGTAAGAGACATCATATATTGCACCATATCTAATAAAGTACGGTTACGATGTTCGGACACACCATTACACCGTGGTGTTCCAGGTGGCGTGAGTAGTGAAACTATTTCACATTGTTTTAACTGAAGGCCAAACTCGTAACTCAAATACTCTTCTCCACGATCAGATCGTAGAAACTTTATTTTCTTGTTACGATGATTTTCCGCTTCACTCTGAAATTATATGAATTTTTCAAATGTTTCAGACTTCTATTTCATTAAGTAGATATACCCATATCTGCTCAAATCATCTGTGAAGGTCAGAAAATAATGATACCTGCTACGAGCCTCAATATTCATCGGACCACATACATCTGTATGTATGATTTCCAACAAATCTGTTGCTCTCTCCATAGTTCCGGAGAACGGCGTTTTAGTCATCTTGCCCATGAAGCACGGTTCGCAAGCATCAAGTGATTCATAATCAAGTGATTCCAAAATCCCATCAGTATGGAGTTTCTTCATGCGCTTTACACCAATATGACCTAAACGGCAGTGCCACAAATAAGTTGCACTATCATTATTAACTTTGCATCTTTTGGCTTCATTATTATGAATATGTGTATCACTACGATCGAGATCCAACAAACCATTTTATTGGGTGTATAACCATAGAAGGTTTTATTCATGTAAACAGAACAACAATTATTGTTTAATTTAAATGAATAACCGTATTGCAACAAACATGATCAAATCATATTCATGCTCAACGCAAACACCAAATAACACTTATTTAGTTTCAACACTAATCCCGAAAGTATAGGGAGTGTGCGATGATGATCATATCAATCTTGGAAATACTTCCAACACACATCGTCACCTCGCCTTTTACTAGTCTCTGTTTATTCTGCAACTCCCGTTTCGAGTTACTACTCTTAGCAACTGAACCAGTATCAAATACCGAGGGGTTGCTATAAACACTAGTAAAGTACACATCAATAACATGTATATCCAATATACCTTTGTTCACTTTGCCATCCTTCTTATCCACCAAATACTTGGGGTAGTTCCGCTTCCAGTGACCAGTCCCTTTGCAGTAGAAGCACTTAGTCTCAGGCTTAGGACCAGACTTAGGCTTCTTCACTTGAGCAGCAACTTGCTTGCCGTTCTTCTTGAAGTTCCCCTTCTTCCCTTTGCCCTTTTCTTTAAACTAGTGGTCTCGTCAACCATCAACACTTGATGTTTTTCTTGATTTCTACCTTCGTCGATTTCAGCATCACGAAGAGCTCGGGAATTACTTTCATCATCCCTTGCATACTATAGTTCATCACGAAGTTCTACTAACTTGGTGATGGTGACTAGAGAATTCTGTCAATCACTATTTTATCTGGAAGATTAACTCCCACTTGATTCAAGCGATTGTAGTACCCAGACAATCTGAGCACATGCTCACTGCTTGAGCTATTCTCCTCCATCTTTTAGCTATAGAACTTGTTGGAGACTTCATATCTCTCAACTCGGGTATTTGCTTGAAATATTAACTTCAACTCCTGGAACATCTCATATGGTCCATGACGTTCAAAACGTCTTTGAACCCGATTCTAAGCCGTTAAGAATGGTGCACTAAACTATCAAGTAGTCATCATATTGAGCTAGCCAAACGTTCATAACGTCTGGATCTGCTCCTGCAATAGGTCTGTCACCTAGCGGTGCATCAAGGACATAATTCTTCTGTGCAACAATGAGGATAATCCTCAGATCATGGATCCAATCCGCATCTTTGCTACTAACAGCTTTCAACATAATTTTCTCTAGGAACATATCAAAATTAAACACAGGGAAGCAACAACGCGAGCTATTGATCTACAACATAATTTGCAAAAATACTATCAGGACTAAGTTCATGATAAATTTAAGTTCAATTAATCATATTACTTAAGAACTCCCACTTAGATAGACATCGCTCTAATCCTCTAAGTGATCATGTGATCCATATCAACTAAACCATGTCCGATCATCATGTGAGATGGAGTAGTTTCAACGGTGAACATCACTATGTTGATCATATCTACTATATGATTCACGCTCGACCTTTCGGTCTCCGTGTTCCGAGGCCATATCTGCATATGCTAGGCTCGTCAAGTTTAACCTGAGTATTCCGCGTGTGCAACTGTTTTGCACCCGTTGTATTTGAACGTAGAGCCTATCACACCCGATCATCACGTGGTGTCTCAACACGAAGAACTTTCGCAACGGTGCATACTCAGGGAGAACACTTTTATCTTGAAATTTTAGTGAGAGATCATCTTATAATGCTACCGTCAATCAAAGCAAGATAAGATGCATAAAAGATTAACATCACATGCAATCAATATAAGTGATATGATATGGCCATCATCATCTTGTGCTTGTGATCTCCATCTCCGAAGCACCGTCATGATCACCATCGTCACCGGCGCGACACCTTGATCTCCATCGTAGTATCGTTGTTGTCTCGCCAACTATTGCTTTTACGACTATCGCTACCGCTTAGTGATAAAGTAAAACAATTACATGGCGATTGCATTTCATACAATAAAGCGACAACCATATGGCTCCTGCCAGTTGCCGATAACTCGGTTACAAAACATGATCATCTCATACAATAAAATATAGCATCATGTCTTGACCATATCACATCACAACATGCCCTGCAAAAACAAGTTAGACGTCCTCTACTTTGTTGTTGCATGTTTTACGTGGCTGCTACGGGCTTAGCAAGAACCGTTCTTACCTACGCATCAAAACCACAACGATAGTTTGTCAAGTTGGTGCTGTTTTAACCTTCGCAAGGACCGGGCGTAGCCACACTCGGTTCAACTAAAGTGAGAGAGACAGACACCCGCCAGTCACCTTTAAGCAACGAGTGCTCGCAACGGTGAAACCAGTCTCGCGTAAGCGTACGCGTAATGTCGGTCCTGGCCGCTTCATCTCACAATACCGCCGAACCAAAGTATGACATGCTGGTAAGCAGTATGACTTATATCGCCCACAACTCACTTGTGTTGTACTCGTGCATAGCATCAACGCATAAAACCTGGCTCTGATACCACTGTTGGGGAACGTAGTAATTTCAAAAAAAATCCTATGCACACGCAAGATCATGGTGATGCATAGCAACGAGAGGGGAGAGTGTTGTCTACGTACCCTCGTAGACCGAAAGCGGAAGCGTTAACACAACGCGGTTGATGTACTCGTACGTCTTCACGATCCGACCGATCAAGTACCGAACGCACGGCACCTCCGAGTTCAGCACACGTTCAGCTCGATGACGTCCCTCGAACTCCGATCCAGCCGAGTGTTGAGGGAGAGTTTCGTCAGCACGACGGCGTGGTGACGATGATGATGTTCTACCTACGCAGGGCTTCGCCTAAGCTCCGCAACGATATTATCGAGGTGTAATATGGTGGAGGGGGGCACCGCACACGGCTAAAAGATCGTAGATCAATTGTATGTCCAGAGGTGCCCCCTGCCCCCGTATATAAAGGAGCAAGGGGGGAGGCCGGCTGGCCCTTGGGGCGCGCCAAGGAGGGGGGGAGTCCTCCTCCTAGTAGGAGTAGGACTCCCCTTTCCTAGTCCAACTAGGAAGAGAGAAGGGGGAAGGAAAGAGAGGGAGAGGGAGAGGGAAAGAGGGGCCGCGCCCCCCTCCCCTAGTCCAATTCGGACTCCTCATGGGAGGGGGCGCGCCACCTCCTGGGCTGCTGCCCTCTCTCTCCCCTCAGGCCCACTAAGGCCCAATACTTCCCCGGGGGGTTCCGGTAACCCCTCCGGCACTCCGGTTTTATCCGAAACTTCTCCGGAACACTTCCGGTGTCCGAATATAGTCGTCCAATATATCAATCTTTATGTCTCGACCATTTCGAGACTCCTCGTCATGTCCGTGATCACATCCGGGACTCCGAACAACCTTCGGTACATCAAAACATATAAACTCATAATATAACTGTCATCGTAACGTTAAGCGTGCGGACTCTACGGGTTCGAGAACTATGTAGACATGACCGAGACACCTCTCCGGTCAATAACCAATAGCGGAACCTGGATGCTCATATTGGTTCCTACATATTCTACGAAGATCTTTATCGGTCAGACCGCATAACAACATACGTTGTTCTCTTTGTCATCGGTATGTTACTTGCCCGAGATTCGATCGTCGGTATCTCGATACCTAGTTCAATCTCGTTACCGGCAAGTCTCTTTACTCGTTCCGTAATACATTATCCCACAACTAACTCATTAGTCACAATGCTTGCAAGGCTTATAGTGATGTGCATTACCGAGTGGGCCCAGAGATACCTCTCCGACAATCGGAGTGACAAATCCTAATCTCGAAATACGCCAACCCAACAAGTACCTTTGGAGACACCTGTAGAGCAACTTTATAATCACCCAGTTACGTTGTGACGTTTGGTAGCACACAAAGTGTTCCTCCGGTAAACGGGAGTTGCATAATCTCATAGTCATAGGAACATGTATAAGTCATGAAGAAAGCAATAGCAACATACTAAACGATCGAGTGCTAAGCTAACGGAATGAGTCAAGTCAATCACGTCATTCTCCTAATGAGGTGATCCCGTTAATCAAATGACAACTCATGTCTATGGCTAGGAAACATAACCATCTTTGATTAACGAGCTAGTCAAGTAGAGGCATACTAGTGACACTCTGTTTGTCTATGTATTCACACATGTATTATGTTTCCGGTTAATACAATTCTAGCATGAATAATAAACATTTATCATGATATAAGGAAATAAATAATACTTTATTATTGCCTCTAGGGCATATTTCCTTCAATTCGGACATAGGAAAGGTTCCGAGTGATTCGGGTATTTTTCGGAGTACCGGAGAGTTACGGGAATTCGCCGGGGAGTATATGGGCCTTATTGGGCTTTAGGGGAAAGAGAGAGGAGAGGCTGCGCGCCCCCCAAGGCCTAGTCCGAATTGGACTAGGGGGAGGGGTTGCGCCCCCTCCTTCCTTATCTTCTCTCTTCCCTTTCCTTCACTCCTACTCCTACTACTTGGAAGGGGGGAATCCTACTCCCGGTGGGAGTAGGACTTCTCTAGGGCGCGCCAGAGGGGCCGGCCCTCTCCCCCCCTCTACTCCTTTATATACGTGGCCACGGGGCACCCCATAGAGACAACAATTGATCTATTGATCTTTTAGCCGTGTGCGGTGCCCCTCTCCACCATAGTCCACCTCGATAATATTGTAGCGGTGCTTAGGTGAAGCCCTGCATCGGTAGAACATCATCATCGTCACCATGCCGTCGTGCTGACGGAACGCTCCCTCAAAGCTCAGCTGGATCGGAGTTCGAGGGACATCATTGAGTTGAACGTGTGCAGAACTCGGAGGTTCCATGCGTTCGGTACTTGATCGGTCGGATCGTGAAGACGTACGACTATATCAACCGCGTTGTGCTAACGCTTCCGCTTTCGGTCTACGAGGGTACGTGGACAACACTCTCCTCTCTCGTTGCTATGCATCACCATGATCTTGCATGTGCGTAGGAATTTTTTTGAAATTACTACGTTCCCCAACAGCAACTGCCTACTAGTCGATGTGCAACTATATTAGAGTCAATGTGCAACATTTCTCGTATCCATGGACCTGCAGTTTTCACTGATGGCACCTCCACCCCAACCTACCCCCTAATAATGAGATGTGCAACTTCGTCTGTTTCCCATGCCAACTGCCTAGTATTTGATGTGCAACTTTCTCTCTGCCCATGGATGTGTGGATTTCACTATTTGTTGCCTCGGCCAACTGCCTAATAGTGGATGTGCAACTTCGGATGCTTCCCCAGCCAACTGCCTAGTAGTGATGTGCAACTTTTCCCCGTACCACGTGGATGTGTAGTTTTCCCTGCTAAAACCTGTCCAAACCACCCCTTCTGATGAGATGTGCAACTTTAGTGCCCCATCTGTATGCATATTTTCAGTATCCCAAAGATGTGCAGTTTTCATCATCCAATTATCCCTGCTAGTGAGATGTGCAACTTCACCTGTTGCCCGGCCAACTGACTAGCAGACTATGTGCAACTTCATATATTGCCCCTGCCAATTGAAACTACACATCCACAAGTAGAAAGAGGAAGGAGTTGAATATCCACTACTAGGTAGTTGGCTGGACCAACAGACAAGGTTGCACATATTGCTGGTGGGGGTGGGTAGGGCAGGGTGTTAATGAAAAATTACACATCCACTAGTAGGGAGGGGGTTGCACATCGACCACTAGGTAGTTAGCCGGGGCAATAAAATACATGTACATCATAAAAAGTTGATTGCCATGATTCTTATGTTGCAACCTCATAGTAAATTGGATTATGCAGCTCTAAAAAATAGTTTTGAAACAAATTGCACCATGCAGTATTAAAGTTGCACCATGCAGTGATAGAGTTGCACCATATAACATCAAAGTTGGCATAAAAAAAATTCGTCGAAATATACCTATCCGAGATCTAGTTTCGAAGATATCGTCGTAAGGATTCCAACCGTGAAAACGGATCTGAATTCGGACTCACGGTTTAAAAGATATGGCTTTTTAAAAATTTGAAAACCCGGAACAAATACACGTAACTCCCTCCATCCATATATATAGGGTCTAATACGTTTTTCGAGGTAGCCTTTGACCAATGATAAAATTATTAATATATGAGATGTATGATATAAAAATTATATCACTAAAAACTCCTTCACATACGAATTTGATGATATGCTTTGTGTAACATGCATGTCATATATTATTGTGCTAACCCGTGGTAAAAGGTAACCCCGAAAAACTTATTAGGTCCTATATAAGTGGAAAGAAGGAGTAGATCTGTTTTATCTAAATCAAAATGGCTAGTGTGAACGCATTTAATGCCAGAGCACACATGCGCTAGCAGACAAATCCTTTCCATGTATGCAAGGACGGCCGCTCGCTTTAGCCAACCAGCGCACGCGCACGATTAGGTAATCACCTATAAATAAAGCAACACCAACCAAAGCTAGTGCAGTTCGACGACGTGAGCTAGTGCAGCGCCACAGTTCGTGCGGCCGCCCTAGATGAAGAGTCCGTCCGGCCACTGGCGACGAGGTTTTGCCGTGCCGCTGCCGTAGACGAGAATAGGAGTCCGTCTGGCCACCGGCGACGAGGTCTTGTCGCGCGCCCACCATCAACCAAAGTACAACGAGAAAGCCGCAACATAATAATAGGATGGGAATCGTGACTGGGTAGAAGTTTGGGTTGCTAGGTACTGTTGACGCGCCATGGAGTTCTGGTCGGAGGCAGCGCTCCTTTTACCTAGTGCATCACATAATTAAATCATATTGTGTCCTGATTTTTCTGGAGAAACTTGCCTTATGAGAATATGAGGGATTGCATGCCGATTTTCTTTCTCGGCAAAAAGTTCGGTGGGAAGGGGAAGGAATTGATAGATTTTCGGCAAGTAAAAATCACCTAAAACCGCAACGTGTGGGGGGGAGGGAAAGGAATCGATGGGATAAAAAAATGGTGGGATCGAGGTGAGGAGTTAACGAACGAACGACGTACGGACTCCTTCTCTAGGAGTAAAGATTTGTGCGTCAATTTGTGGGTCTTTTTTGTTAGTGCAGTCCCCTGCATTTGAAGATTGGAATGTAATGATAGTTTTGTATCCGTGTATCCTGAAACAAAATTTCAACTGGATTTTCACAGGCCAATTAAAATTCAGAAAAACTAATGCCCACACGTGTGGGCGTTTGCACATCGCCCACACGTGTGGGCGTTTGCACATCGCCCACACGCCTCCATCACCACTTATTTTGCCACGTATGAACAGATGACATCAACATAAATCTTTTTGGTTTTCGGCTTAAAAATGTTTTATCTCCTAATTAAAAAAGCAAATTTAAAATTCGTTTTCACCATTAAATCCATCTCGACTAGATCTTCAAAACTAGACCCCATGTTGATATGTTTCGACGAAATTTTTTTTGCCGAAAAGTTGCCATGATGTTTACACTATAGTTTCCATAGTGCTTAAACTAAAGTTGCTATGTGGCAATTTTAGTTTGTAGATCATGGCAATTTTAGTTTTTTGATGATGGCAATTCCAATACTTTGACCATGAAAATATTTTTTTATGAACCATGGCAATTTTAAGTGCATGTATCATGGCAATTTTAGTTTATGGTGCAATGCAGGTCTAGTTTCTTAATTCCCTGTTTTATAATATGTCAAAATTTACTTTCAAATGTAGAAGAAAATAGCTGATACATATCATGGCAACTTCAGTGTAAACATCATGGCAATTCATGTGCAATAGACACGGCAACTTTTAACCCAAATTTTTTTTTGTCGAAATATATTGATATGAGATCTAGTTTCGAAGATCTCGTCGCGAGGGATTTATTGGTGAAAACAGATCTTCAATCGGATTATTCATTTAAGAGTTAAAACATTTTAAAAACAGAAAATCCAAAAAGATTTCCACATGCATGCATGCGGTGACATGGCATAGTCTGTGTGTTATATGGCGTGCGGGCGGGTTTGGCTCCCACCACACGTGTGGGCGTTAGCGTTGTCCTTAAATTTTTACCCAAATGATAACGCCCACACGTGTGGCATATCTGCACTTCGCCCACATGCTTTGATCTCCGTCTGTTATATTTTGCACGAATCTTGAAGAAATCTGTTGAAATTTCAGCGCCACGTAGGCATAGCGTGTTGTGTGGGCGTTAGAGCACTCACCCACACGACCTGCAGCGCGCGGTTGCCAGCTGCGTCGTGTGGGCGAACCAGTTCTCGCCCACACAGTCACCACCCAGTCCACGCGCGTGTGGTGAACTGCTCTTCGCCCACACGACGGTCGTACGGTGATAGATGACAACTGCAGTTGCGCGTATTTGGTAACTAGGTAAACACACATGACAACTATGATTCGTTGGTAGATGTCAACTGTAGTTGTGCGTACGTGGCAACCAGGTAAACACACAAGACAACTATGATTAACCATACATGGCAACTATATGTGGTTGGACCACACGTGGCAACTAGGTAAACACACATGGCAACTATTGTTTGACCACATGTGGCAAGTAGTTAATCACACACGACAACTATGGTTGATTACACGCGGCAACCACATAAATTAGACATGGCAACTATAGTTAACCAAAACAGAGAGAGTTGACATGCTTTTACAACTACATTTTCCATCCCGGATAACTAAAGTTGACATCCCCGTGGTAACTAAAGCGTCATTCCGCGGGTAACTAACATAGCTACGCCAGGACGTGTGGGCATATTTGCTTCGTGCCACACGTGCGGGGTGGGGATGGATAGTCCTTGTTGGACGTGTGGTACGAAGTAGCTGTGCCCACACGTGTGGGCAGTTCTAATGTTTGCCCACAGATGGCCTATGTGGACTGCCTCCTGATCATGCCACACATCGGCGTGTAAATTTTAGTATTAGAGGGTGCTTGTAAATGTCTGGACCGGTCTGGACCAATGGGTTACATCAAGCATCTGCGGACACAAGTCAACCCTTGGACCCATCACAAACCTGTTTTGATGTATGCTGCTGGAGATGCTTAACTCTCTTTGTACGAATTGACACAGAAGAGAAGTTTCAAAAATTGTATGACTTGAGGCACTGGTTTCGGCCAATACCTGTTTGGCATGCTATAATCTTTGAAACAAAGACCAAAATGGTCGAGTTGTTGGATTATGGATGGGCTTAGGCCCATATAAGACAATAATCCATGTTTAATCTTTAAGGGCCACGCATGTGCACGACAATGTTGGGGAACGTAGTAATTTCAAAAAAATCCTACACACACGCAAGATCATGGTGATGTATAGCAACGAGAGGGGAGAGTGTTGTCCACGTACCCTCGTAGACCGTAAACGGAAGCGTTATGACAACGCGGTTGATGTAGTCGTACATCTTCACGATCGACCGATCCTAGTACCGAAAGTACGACACCTCCGTGATCTGCACACGTTCGGCTCGGTGACGTCCCACGAACTCACAATCCAGCAGAGTGTCGAGGAAGAGCTTCGTTAGCATGACGACGCGATGACGGTGATGATGAAGCTACCGGCGCAGGGCTTCGCCTAAGCACTGCAACGATATGATCGAGGTGGATTATGGTGGAGGGGGGCACCACACACGGCTAAGAGATCAATGATCAACTTGTGTGTTCTAGGGTGCCCCTGCCCCCGTATATAAAGGAGCAAGGGGGGAGGCCGACCGGCCCTTGGGGCGCGCCAAGGAGGGGAGGAGTCCTCCTCCTAGTAGGAGTAGGACTCCCCCTTTCCTAGTCCAACTAGGAGGAGGAAGGGGAAAGGAAGGAAGAGGAAGAGGAGAAGGAAGGGTGGGGGGCACCCCCTTCCCTAGTCCAATTCGGACTCCCTATAGGGAGGGGGCGCG